>NW_006791108.1:432397-493545 GCF_000442215.2 Lipotes vexillifer | reverse complement strand
ATTCCTGCTCCCAAAGTTAGATACATGCAAATTGAATTTCGGGAAATTTCCTATAGAGATATATTCTGTGTGTGTTTCCAGAGAAACACATAGCAGTCTCAGGTATAGGTGGGAACTGATTAGATCATAAGGGTGGAGCCCTCATGAATGAGATTAGCATCCTTACAAAAGAGACCCCAGGGAGCTCCTTTGCTCCTGCCACCATGTGAGGACACAGACACAAGTCTGTAGTCTGCATCTCAGAAGAGAACCCTCACCAGAACCTGACCATGCTGGCGCCCTGATCTCAGACTTCCAGCCTCCAGAACAGTTTGTAAGGACAACTTTTATTGCTACCAGAGGCTTTTATCATCAATACATGGTTCTGACCGCAGTACCTTCTTCAGACTGCACAGGGAGCTCAGGACCCAGAAGTCATTAAGAGAAATACAGGTAGGCTGGGGAGGCAGGGGGATTAACTTTTATCAAGAAAATCCTGATAGCTTAACATAAAACTAGGGTACTGAATTCAGTTATTACATGTTACAGACCCAAATCATAGAGCTGCCCCAATGTCTAGACAGTCTCTCCTACTGATTATAAATGAGTGAACTGAACAGTTCATTTATAATCAAAATAAATTTACAATCAAAATAAATTTCTGTTACTTATAAGTCGCTCTGTCTGTGCCACTCTGTTATAGCAACCCAAACGGACTAAGACAGTGCCTTTAGTGGCTACCAGAGTCCTTTCTTCTGGAGACTGAGGAAAGGGGAGAAATAAACAATTAAATTTCTTTTCCTTTTTAAAATGTGATTTTTTTTCTATCTTTATACGTCAGGTGGAGACACAGACACTTCTTTTATTTACACACAGTAATTTAAGCATTAAAATAAAGGTAAGGGTGACTTGTGAAGAGAACATTCTCTTGGCAGCCGTTGTGACAGAATTCACAATAGTCAGGAGTTAATTGATGTTGATTCCTGGACTTGCCAATATCTGACTTCTAATTTGCTAAATCCCATAAATACATCCCAAACTGGTCAAATTAGAGACCCTGATTTTTGGTTTATCACATGTGGTCCCTGTGCCAGGATTACAGAGTGGTGATTATAGTGTGTATAATGTAATACAATTGGATTTTTTAAAAATAACAAACACAGAGCCAATACATCCAAATTAGTATTGATTTTGGAAGGCTATTTATGTATCGCATGAATGCTGGTGTAACACAAAACTTCTTTGGAGCTTCTCTTTCACCTTTTCCTTTGAAGACAATTGGTGAGGTGCACAGGCAGACTATCCTTATTACTTTATATCAAAATTTTGCTTTTAAATCCAAAATGGTACTTTTCAACTCACCACACATCCTATTCACTAAATTAGGCAGCCGTTACTTTTGGCTGTATTAAAGGTACAATTTCCCCCAAAGGATAGAGGCTTGAAACTGTAGAGAATATTCAAAAGACTATTTATTGGACAAGTGAGTTTACCATAGGCTTTGAAAGCCCAAACAACTGAGATGCCCAGGACTCAAAGAACTCACAGAGGGGTAACACAAACCCCTGCTGGCAATCTCTGAGAACTCAGAGGGAATTGGAGAGGTGCCAGGAGACTAGAGCTGGGTAAATAGTATCCAGTATCATCTTTGTTTTTCATATATCCGAGAATTTATTGTATTTTATTTTACTTTATTATTCCTTTTTTTGTTGAGAACATTTAAGTTCTCTGTTAGCAAAGTTCAATTATATAGGGACTTCCCTGGTGGCACAGTGGTTAAGAATTTGCCTGCCAATGCGAGGGACACAGGTTCGATCACTGGTCTGGGAAGATCCCACATGCCATGGAGCAACGAAGCCCATGTGCCACAGCTACTGACTCTGTGCTCTAGAGCCTGTGAGCCACAACTACGGAGCCCGTGCGACACAACTACTGAAGCTCACGCACTCTAGGGCCCCCGTGCCACAACTGCTGAGCTTGCGTGCTGCAACTACTGAAGCCCGTGTGCCTAGAGGTCGTGCTCTGCAACAAGAGAAGCCACTGCAGTGAGGAGCCCGCACACCTCGACGAAGAGTAGCCCCTATTCGCCGCAACTAGAGAAAGCCTGTGCACAGCAATGAAGACCGAATGCAGCCAAAAAAAATTTTTTTTCAATTATATAATACATGTTCACAACTGTAGTCACCATGTTATACCTTAGGTCCTCAGGCCTTATTCATTTTATAGTTGAAAGTTTGTACCCCTTTACCAACCTTTCCCTATTTTCCCCACCCCTTAGCTCCTGGCAACCACTTTTCTACTGTCTGTTTCTGTGAGTTTGACTTTTTTAAAAAAAGGTTTCCAAATATAAGTGATATCATATAGTATTTGTCTTCCTCTTTCTGGCTTATTTCACTTAGCATAATACCATCAGGGTCCATCCATGGTGTTGCAAGTGGCAGGATTTCCATTTTTCTC
Source organism: Lipotes vexillifer (assembly GCF_000442215.2). NCBI lineage: Eukaryota > Metazoa > Chordata > Mammalia > Artiodactyla > Lipotidae > Lipotes > Lipotes vexillifer. The sequence goes on along the minus strand of NW_006791108.1, from coordinate 491,109 downwards.
GTGGCTGAATGATATTCATATATATATATATATATCATATCTTCTTAATCCATTCATCTATTGACAGGTGAATTGAAACAATTTCACCAAGTTCATTGGTCATTTCCCCAAATTTATTGAATTCACATTTTCAATCTGTTACTGGGTGGCTGTTACATTAGCACTATGTTCTGAAGACTAGAGATAAATAAGGCTTGACACCATGCCCCCAAACCATGCCCTGAAAGAGTTTGATATATATAGAGAGATGGACACTTTAAAAATTGATAAATTGGGTAAAATATGAAATAAGATGGTAAGCTGAGAGCATGAGATGAGAGCACAGGTTCTGGTCCCTAGCTACACATGAAAACTAACTGGAGGCTTTTGAAAAAAAATAGAGATGCCTTCTCCCCACTACCAGAGCATTGAATTACTCAGTATAGGTGGAGGGTCCAATGTCTACATTAAAAAATTCTTCCTAGAGAAGAATTCTGGTTTGTAGCCAAGTGTTGAGGCCCCCTGTGTTGCAGCAGTTCATTCTGCCTATGGGTGTTGTGGAACACAGAAGAAATGCTCATTGAACTGAATCTTGGAGAATGAATAGGAGTTTCATGTCAGAAGCTAATCCAAACAGAACAGACAGACAGGGGTTTCAAAGTCAAGAAGCCAGGCCAGGCCCAGGTTGACCTGGGAATGTGTAAGCGCTTCAGCAGCACGGTGGGCGCGTAAGGGTGTAGTGCGGGTCTTATGTGTGCAGGAAATGGGGGCGAGGAGGGTGCGCACCCAGGGGCGGACAGACGTGAGAGACTGGAGCTCATTGTGAATCCAGACTGGGTGGGCATTAGGGATCCCACATGGGCTGTAGGAGAGAGACCCGGTCACAGCACCAGCAGTGGACAGGAGAGAGACCCCAGGCAGCGAGGACCACTGGGCAGGACTTTGAGAGACATTTCTAAGGCAGAATCACAGAATTTGACCACTGTGCATATGCTGTGTTGTCTGTTAGTAATATCACTTCTGGAGTTCTCTGAGCCTTCACTTCTGTATTTTTTTCCTCACACAGTAGAAAGCATTCCCTTGTATACACATATCCCCAGTTATTCTACCTTTTCTCTAAACACTTAGGGAATACTAAATATGAAAACAAAGAAAACTTGTCACTTTAATGATAGAATGAGATTTTGTATATATACTCACTTATATACATATATATTTTGTATTCACATATATTTTATTTTTCTTATCATCAACAGTCACCTTCCTCAGAGCACATACTGAGAATAAGCCTATGAACTTTGTTAGCACCGTACCAGGAGAATTCAGTGAGCCCAGACTCTGCCTGTGTTCCATTATGGTCTCAAACTTGACATTTCTGAATGCAAATACGTCTGACAAGTGTAAATCAGGGTGTCACACCTCAGAGTAGTACCCATTCCCACCTTGCCGTTCCTTATCATGCGTGTGTTCAGAGGTGAACATGCCGTTTTCATCTTCTAATAGCTTCTCAGTTGGAATTTTGTGAAGAGTGCAGTGGTGAGTGCTGTGGTTTCCAAGAAGTAGAAATGGATCTGCTTTCTTCTCCTTGCAGAATTCAGCGCATTTTCAAATACCTTGAAAGGATGCCGGCATGAGGAAAAGGAATTCTCAGTGTTCAGCCAGCGGACAGAAGAGGCGTCTGCCGTACAGTACTTCCAGGTCAGGGGAGCGGTCCCAGGGGGAGCTGAGTCGCTTCAGAGTGACACACACCTGTGAACATACCTGGGCGAGGCGGTGGGTGGAGAAGAGAGTGCAGCGGTGTTTTCTCTTTCTTCTGCCGCGCTGTGCGGCAAGCATGTGGGATCTTAGTTCCACGACCGGGGATCGAACGCATGCCTTGCAAGTGGGGAGTCGTAGCCACTGGACCACCAGGGAAGTCCCGAGAGTGCAGCGCTTTTTAATGTGTGGTCCTCTGAGCAGCAGCAGCAGCAGCGTCACCTGGATTGGGATCTTGTCTCTGTCACTTAGCTAGTTGTCAGGACTTGGGCAAGTTGCTGTATCTTCCTGAGGCTCAGTTTCCTCAGCTGAGGAACATGCTTCATCTGATTGTTGCGGTGATTTAATTTGATTAGAGGATGTATGTGAAACACTTAGCGTGGTGCCTGGCACATAGAAAACTCTACCAAATGGTGGCCGCTACAGTGATGATATTTATTACTCACTGTCAATGCTCACGGATTTATACGTACCACATCACCCAACCGGCTTGCCTCAGGATCACCACCGTCACTGCCTTCTACCCCACCCCACCCTCTCCTGGGATTTCTGTCCAAGGCCCATCTTTCTCTCTAGGCTGATGGGACTCATCAGGACCATCCCTTTTGGCCCTGGCCCCCTTCTCTCTCACTTACGTCTGTTATTCTTGATCTGTGCTCTCTCAGCCTCTGCTTTGGGAGGGGGGACCCTGGGCACCAGTCTGGTCAAGATCTAGGTCTGAATCCGCTGTATGGATCAAAGTTCTGAGGTCTCCTTAGAGTTGTGGGCCTTACAAATGGGGCCAGTGTGGACAGGTCCCGGGTGTCTCAGAGCCTCGGCCCCCCGCTGTGTTAGACCAAGCCCGCCTTGACCCAGGTGGCTGTAAGAGCCAAGTGCCCGTGAAGGTCCTGCCTCATGGCGTGTTTACCCTCCCTGCCCTTCTCTCTCCCTTACAGTTTTATGGCTGCCTTTCCCAGCAGCAGAACATGATGCAAGATTTTGTGAGGACAGCCACTTACCACAGAGCCATCCTCCAGAACCACACTGACTTTAGAGATAAGGTAATGGTGGCAGCAGGTTATTAATCTCAGACCATTTTAAGAAGCCTTGTCAAAAACTAGACTGAACATTCAGCTTTGATAGAATTACCATACGACCCAGAAATTCCACTTCTGACTGTATATCTAACTAACTGAAAGAGTTAAAAGCAGGTATTGAGGTAACTATTTGTACGTGAATGTTCATAACAGCACTATTCACAGTAGCCAAAATGTGGGAGCTTTCCAAATGCCCCTCAGCTGACGAGTAGATAAACAAAATGTGGTATATCCATTCGATGGAATATTATGAATATTGTTTATATTTATATTATTCATAAAAAGAATGTAATGCTGATGCACGCTGCAATGTGGATGAACCATGAAAACATACGCAGTGAAAGAAGCCAGCTACAAAAGCACATATGATTCCATTTATAGGAAACATCCAGAATAGAAATCCATGGCGAGAAGGCAGACTAGTGGTTCCCAGGGGCTGCGGGAGGCGGACTTGGGGAGTGGCTGTTTAGTGGGTACAGGCTTGCCTTTTGGGGTGATGAAAATGTCTCGACAGAGGTAATAGTTGCATAACATAGTAAATGTACCAAAACCCGCTGAACTGTACCCTTTAAAATGGTTGATGGTTAATTTTATGTTATGTGAATTTTACGTCAGTAAGGAAATTAAGTTTTGAGAGCCAGGAACTCAAGAGACTAAATACACTATGCTTTGGTGCACAGAACAGGTTAGGAGCTGTATTGCTACATAATGAATAGCCCTTATTGTGTCACTTTACTTCGGTTTTTTTTTTTTCATGGACTCCACAATGCCTGCATTTATTTCCTTCACAAAATGGATCTGAATGATGAACGATTGCTAACACTCTATACAAGTGTTGTCCCTTATTTTCCTACCTGTTAAACAGCCAAGGTGTTCAAGATACTATACTGCTCATCTCAGAAACAGGATCACTGGTCAGTGAATCAGCAGTCATGGGGTCTAGTTTCATATTTTCCCATTAAGTAGCTCTGTGGTCTTAGGCAAACACTAGATTTCTCTGGGCCTCACAATCTCTTCTACTGCCATAGAAATTGTAGATCCATGGCCTTTGAGATTTGCAGCATTAATTCCCCAGGAGGAATGTGGGAGAACATTGAAATAAGGATCCCAATCCCAAACCCGTTTGCAAAGTTGTACAGCTGCTCCTTTCATGAAGAGATAGTTTAGTTTTTAATCCCTTATCTCTGTGCAATCCTTGGGATGTACTTTGATCAACAGAATATGATAGAGGTGACATTGTGTGAGTTTCAGAGCCTAGGCCTTCATGAACCTTGTGGCTTCTGGGCTCACCCTGGTGGAACCCTGAGACCACCATACTGTGAAGAAGCCCTGTCTAGCCTGCTGGAGGTTGGGAGGTCACTTAGAGGAGAAGTGAGGCAGTCCAGTCAATAGCCAGCACCAACTGCCAGACGAATAACTGAGGTCAGCCTGGACCTTCCTGTCCAACCAGCCCTCCAGCTGAAAGCGGGAACATGAATGAGTCTAGGCAAGACCAACAGAGAAACTGCCCAACCCTCCCACAGAGTTGGGAGAAATAATACATTGGTTCTCGTTCAAGCCACTAAATTGTGTTGTAGTTTATGATGCTGAAATAGTTAATTAAAGTAGAGAGAAGACACACGAAAAAATAGTGATAAATAGGCCCCCAGCTAGAAGTTGATTTGCTCATGGGTTGCTTTCTGCTGTCATGTCCATTCTGCTCTAGAGCCATCAGAGAATTCTTAATTTTGGTTATATTTTTTCAATTCCAGAATTTCCATTTGGCTCTTCTTTATGTCGTACATTTCTTGACTGAGACTATTTATTTTTCCCTTGATTTCAGTAGTGTTCATGATTGCTGCTTGGAGCTTTATTATAATAGCTACTTGAAGGTTTTTGCCAGATAATTGTGACATTTGTGTCACTGCCGTGTTTGCTTCAGTTGATTATCTATTCCCAGGGAATTGATATTTTCCTGCATCTTCCTATGCCAAGGAATTTTAGATTGTTTTCCATACATTTTGAATATTATGAGACTCTGGGTCTTGTTTAAAGCCTATGGAGAGAGTTAATATTTCTGATTTAGGATGCATTCAACCCGGTTAGGTTCGGACTGCGTGTTCCATGCCACTAGTTGATTTTCCAAGGGCTCTGGTTCCCGTGTCATTTCACTTTTCAAAGCCTTAGCAGTGCAGCTGGGCTCTGTTCCATGTGCATGTCACTGGATGGTCAGTCTGGCACCTAGGCAGAGTTCTCAGAGGTTTGATGTGCTAATGATCAGGTCCATGCATGTATATAGTTTGGGGGGTGAGTACAGGAATTTATTTTTAAAAATACTTTATGGGGTTTCTTTGCCCAGTTCCTTCCACTCCATGATCTCCCTGATACTTTCTGGTTCCCTGGGACCACTTTTGAGTCTCTGGACAAAAAGCTCACTCTGCCGTGCACGTCTATGACCTCGCCTAGGTATCACCAAACAGAGAGAGGGCAAAGAGAGGGGAAAAAAGCAGTGGGGCTTGGCCCCAGTTTTGGGGAACTGTGGCACCATTGAAGGCAGAGGGAGTTTCCCCTGTCTCATAGTTTGGGCTGATGTGATGCTATGACCCCCACAAGGTCTCTGGGGGCTGGAGCATAGAAGAAGGGAGGAAAGGGATGGAAAAGAAAGGGGCGGAAGGAAGAGGAGGAGAGGGGAGGGGAGAGGGAAAGAAAAATGAAGAGCAAGGGAAGAACGAGTTCCACACTCTCTGAGCATCCAGAGTTCCCCTTCTCCCAGCTGGAGCCGGAACAGAGGACACCTGCCGCAGCTCTCTTGCCCGCACCTTGGTGTCCATTTCTGGTGTGTTGAGTTCAGGCCACGGGTGAGGGTAAGGGGGTATGAATCAGTAGTATTTCAAGTTCTGATCCTCTTTCCCAGTCTCCCTTCTACCATTGACTTTTCAGAGGCTTCAAGTAGCTGCTCCATGCATTCCGTCCAGGTTTTAGAGCTGTATTCAGTGGGAGAGTCAGGGTAAAGTGGGCTTTCTCCTGCTTACCCAAAACTGGACATTTTCAAAAAGTCAAATGTAGGTACTCTGGTGGATGAGGGTGATGGTAAGAGAAAAAGATAAGACCAGAAATGGCCATGCTTGACCGAAGGGTCTCATATGTCTTGAGGTACCAGGACCCTTGCTTTGCCAGTGGGGCCTTCCTGGTGAATAGTGAGGAAGTAATAAGCATTCCTGATGAGGAAGACCAAGTTATGGTAGGTAGGCAAGGTGAGGATGGAGGGGAAAAGCTTGTTTCTTTTGACACCTTACCTGGTGTTCAAGGCTGTGGATAAGCAGTCTTACTGACCTAAGTCTTACAGGTTTCTCATCAATTAAAATAATTCAACTCTCAACTGTTGATTGTAATAATTTGATTTGGGGAAATTTCTCTCCTTCTGAAATTGCTTAGCTTTTTTTTTTTAAGATTTTTGTTTTTGATGTGGACCAATGTTTTAAAGTCTTTATTGAATTTGTTACAATACTGCTGCTTTTTTTTTTTTTTTTTTAATGTTTTGGTGTTTTGGCCACAAGGCATGTGGGATCTTAGCTCCCCAAGGGATCAAACCCACACCCCCTACATTGGAAGGCCGAGTCTCAACAACTGGGCCGCCAAGGAAGTCCTGAAATTGCTTAGTTTTAATCTATAATCTATTTTCTATTTTCTATATTATCTGTAATCTGTTTTTAATTCTGGTTATAGCTTCTAAAGGCCACTCCCCCAAATTACTTGCATTTGATGAGTTTTTCACAGAGTTTCATATAGATTTTGTCATTCATCTGTAAAAACAGAGATATTGGACCAGATCATCTCTAAGGTCACTCCCACCTCTAAACTCATTTGATTCTACAAAATACCTTTTTCCTGCCAGCCTGAAATGGGTTTTTCTGCCAATGAAATAAAATAGGCATCCATCTGTTGGGGTTTATGAAGGTGATAATTAATCACATGACTGATAATTAATTATATCCCTTTCCCCCTCTGAGTTCTGAACCAGTTTAGAAATAGACACAGATGTCAGGTAGAAATCACCATATCAGCTTTATTTTTGGTAATGCTATTTGCAGAATGGAGCTTGGGCCTGTATCCACATAAGGCTTCCTACCCCTTTTTTCCCCCTCAAACTGAACTTTTCCTCTCACTTGTATGCTGAACATGTGGTCTCCCCAGACAAGTCCATAGCCTGCCCAGCAAGCTTCCACCTGGGGGACTCAAGAGCACATGCTTGGGTGGAGGATCAGCAGGCTGGCCCCTTCCAAGTACCAGCACTATGCAAGCTCAAACCATTTTCCAGCATCACCAGTCAGATAAGTCACTCCTATTAGGAGATAAAAAGAGGAAGGGGAGATGACCTCTCTTGCTTCTAGTACTGCCCACTCCTGGGAGTAAGTATCTCCTCCCCACTAGAAACTGAAGGAACAAATTGTCCCAGTTTTAATGTCCCAGGAATCCCCCCAGTCCTAGACAGACTAGGATAGTTGGTCACACTAACTCCAAATCTATCAAATCCACCACAAATCCAAAATGTTTAAAAATCCTTTTCTGTTTGCTTCATCATACAGAAGACCTTCCTTGAATGACCCCTCAGTCCATGGAGGATGCTACCTTTTTACTAAGCTCTTGTGTTCTTTCTCATTGAAATTGGTTACCTAAAAGGGCATGGGTTTAGAATGATCAATACCAATGGCTATTATTTATTGAGCAACTCAAGTATCTGCAAGCACCATGCTGAGAGCTTTCCATACAGTGTCTGTCTCAGTTCAGGCTGCTATAACAAAAATACCACAGACTGTGTGTCTTAAACAACAAACACTGATTTCTCATAGTCCAAGATCAATGTGCCTGTAGAGCTGGTGTCTGGTGAAGGTTCATTTCCTGGCTTGTAGACAGCAGCCTTCTCACTGTATCCTCACATGGCTGAGAGGGAGAGGAAGCAAGCTCTCCTCTGTTTCTTCTTATAAGGACACTAATCCCATCATGAGGGCTCCACCCTTGTGACCTAATTACCTCCCAAAGGCCACATATTCAAATACCATCACATTGGGGATTGAGGTTTCAACATGTGGATTTTGGAGGGCACAAAAATTCAGTCTATAGCAGTTTCCTTTGATCTTCATGACAACTTTATTAGATAAAGACTAATATTTTTGCCATTTTAGAGATGAGAGAACTGAGACCTGGGAATGTTGATAATTTACCTGATTTTATACAACTGATAAATGAGAAAGCCAGAATTTGAACCCAGTTAACCTTACTTTAGAGCCCATGCACATAACCTCTGAAAGGCACTGCCATGGGAAGGTGGGTTGAAATTGCCAAGAGAGACTTTTGTTTCTCTGGGCTTAAGGGTGGAGTGAAAACATTGTGGTTACTTAAAACATCCCCATGCAGGTATGAGGCAGCATTGCACTGTGGTTATGTGCATGAGTTCTGGAGCCAGAGAGCTGAGTTCAAACTCCAGCTTGGTCACCTGCTGTGCATGTGCCATAGGCCTTTATCCTGTGTGCCTTGAGGTCTTGAACAGGTTATCTAAAGTCTCTGGGCTTCAATTTCCTTATCTGTGAGCGTAGCAGCTACCTCCTAGAGTCCTTGCAGGATCAAGATGATACAATGCATAGGAAGTGCTTAGTACATGGCCTAAAATATCAACTCAGTCCACAATAGCAAGTACTATTATTATTGATGGTCTTGGGGATGGTGCTACAGTTTCTACCGCTGCAATAATTTTAAATCTTTCAAATCTTGATTTCTTCATTCTGCCTCCTCCGTGCAGTTTTAATGAAAATCCTTTCTTGGCCAGAGCGCTGCTGGCTGAGAACCCCATTTGGAATCTATCCAGGAAACTGACGCTGCTGGAACCCACCCCCTCCCCCTCCTCAGTTTCTGTTAATTGCCATATGGCTATTTTTAGTTTCTTTTGAGTGTGCACTTGGAACAAGCAGGAAAAGTCCATCCTGCTGAGGGTACTGGGTTGTGTGAGCCGTAGGGTTTTAATTTGGAAATGTTTTGACACTTCATTTGTCAGGGCACCAGTTGCTGGAAACTTGTGAGAGTAAGCAGGAGCCGGGAGCTTATTATTTTTTTAAAATCAGCATTTTCGCTCAAGGAGAGAATTCCCAGTTGCAACAGCTGCTTAGTGCATCCAAAAGTGAGGTTGGCTTAGGCAGAAGGGATTCGGGGATTTGAAAGCTTAAAAGAAAACATAAATAACTACAACAGACATGCAAAGCAACCTGTGCAGATTGTCAGCTGATACTCAGATTTGCAGAGCCTGAGCTTCTGGCTCTTCCAGTTTGAGTATTCTTTGGTGTGGACTTATGGTCAGCTTGGTCGAATGTCCTTGAGTCCATCTCTGATCCTGCTCTGAAATTCTCTGACCTTAAAAAACACCGCTACTACTTTATTTGGTTAACCTGGCACACTAATGAGGCCCAACCTTAATCACTGATGGAATAAAGGCTGTAACACAGGTCTGCCGGATAGTCGTGCTGGCTTGTGTTAAAACAGGTCTTGCTTCCTGAAAAAATTTTTAACCTCTTTAATGAGGTATGAAGCACATACAAAAAGCTGTACATATTTAATGTATACAACTTAATGAGTTTAGGGATAAGTATACACCCATGAAACTATCATCACGATCTAGGCCATAACCATATCCATCACTTCCAAAAGTTTCCTCCTGCCCTCTTTATTTATAATGATAACTGTTATTATTATTTTGTGATAAGAACACTTGACGTCAGATCCACTCTCAGCAAATTTTTAAGTAATAAATACAGTATTGTTAACTGTAGGCACTAAGCTGTGAAATAGATGTCTAGGAAGTAAGAATTATTCATCTTTTTTAAAAATAAATTTATTTATTTTTGGCTGCGTTGGGTCTTCGTTGCTGCGTGCGGGCTTTCTCTAGTTGCAGCAAGCGGGGGCTACTCTTCGTTGTACAGTGCAGGCTTCTCATTTTGGTGGCTTCTCTTGTTGCGGAGCACGAGCTCTAGGCGCATGGGCTTCAGTAGTTGTGGCACGTGGGCTCAGTAGATGTGGCTCACAGGCTCTAGAGCGCAGGCTCAGTAGTTGTGGCGCACGGGCTTAGTTGCTCCGCGGCATGTGGGAGCTTGCCGGACCAGGGCTTGAACCCATGTTTCCTGCATTGGTAAGTGGATTCTTAACCACTGCACCACCAGGGAAGATCAAGAATTATTCATCTTGCATGACTGAAGCTTTGTACCCTTTGACTAATACTTTCCTGTTTCCCTCTCTCTCCAGCCCCTGGTTACCACCGATCTACTCTCTGCTTCTGAGAGTTTAACCCTTTTAGATACTTCATATAAGTGAAATCATGCAGTATTTGTCCCTCTGTGTCTGGCTTATTTCACTTGGAATGATGTCCTCCAGCTTCACCCATGTCGTCTGTCACATATGGCAGGATCTCCTTTCTTCTAAGGCAGCACGGTATTCCATTGTGTGCATATGCCACAGTTTCTTTATCCATTCTTCAAATTCTCCACATCTCGCTGCTGAGTGCTGTTAACCATTGACAGCAGCATCCTCATTTAGAACTGTGGAGGGAAGTGGGAAGAAAGGAAGTAACTCATGACTCCTGCTAGGTTCTTTGCATATCTTATCTCATTTTAATCCTTGCATGTTAGTCAGGGTTCTAAGCTGCCAGCATCAGAAACCAACTCTGCTAATTTAAGAAAAAAAGAAAAAAGAATTTCCGAAAAGGATATAGGATCATCAGAGAGCTAGGCGTGAAGGCTACAAGGCGAAAAATAATTTCCAAAATCATGCTGCAGAATTGATCTCTGGGAGACATCCATGCAGCCAGACGTGGGCACCGCAACCTGCATAGGCTTCACCCGCCGCTACCCTGGAGTGTTGTCCTTAGAACCTTTCTCTGTTGTGCTGCTGGAACCGGGAGGTGGCCATGACCGCACCTGAGTGGATTCTGTGCTGTCCTGTGTCTGCACACTGTCAGCTTCACAGTGCAAGGTGCATCTTACCAGGGGAGCCCCGGTCATGCCTGTGCTTTAGCTTCAGGGATGCTGGAAAAGAGCAGCAGACACCTGTAACTTCCCAAGTGGGAGGCTGGTGCTGCCCCAGAAGTGGGACATTCTCCAAGCACACAGGAAGGGGGTTCAGATGCTGAGAGGCACAGAAGAAAGGTAAACGCCCGCCACACCACACGACAAAAAAATTCAAGATATATTATTAGCCTGATAGTATAGATAAAGGGACCAGGGGTACATAAATTGAACTAACTTGCTTTAAGGTACACGACTACTAAGTGGTAGAGCTTTTGCGAACTCACGTCTGCCGGGACTGCACATAAAGCCATTCTCTATATGTTCTAGGTTGATAATCAAACTGATATTTTATCTGTGTGATCTTTGGAACATGCATGGGGGCAGGATGTGATAGTGAAAAGTGATCTCTGATAAATCTATATATCTCTGCCTGTCTAGTGTGTGTGTGTGTGTGTGTGTGTGTGTGTGTGTGTGTGTGTGTGTGTGTGTGTGTGTTTCCCTATGGCTTGGACTTTGGAGGCCGTTTTAGTTTCCTAGGGCTGTCCTAACAAATTACCACAAACTAGGTAGCTTAGAACAGCAGAATTTTACTCTCTCACAGTTCCAGAGGTCAGAAGTCCAAAATCAGGCTGTCAGCAGGCCCATGCTCCCTCTGAAGGCTCCAGGGGAAGATCCTTCCTTGCCTCCTTCTAGCTTCTTGAGGCTGCTGGCAGTCCTTGGTGTTCCTTGACTTGTAGATGCACCACTCCAATCTCTTCTTTGTCACATGGCGTTCTCCCCATGTGTCTGTGTCTCTATGTAAATTTCTCTCTCCTTGTAATGACTCCAGTCACAATGGATTTAGGGCTCACCCTAATCCAGTATGACATTATCTTAATTTGCTATATCTGTAAAAACCCTATTTCCCAATAAGGTCACATTCACAGGTTCTGGGTAGACATGAATTTTGGAGGACACTATTCGACCTAGTACCGAGGCCAAGGTTCACGTTAGGTCATATATCACAAAAACTCATCCTTGGGATAAATTCTCTGGAATACAGGTGAGGAGAAAGAGGTAGAAAATGGATGTTGGTCTTTAACTGATCTCTTTGGCCCCTTAAGCTCTAAGGGGGTGTCCACATAGATTTCCTGAATGTGAGTAAAGCAGATGGCGTGTCTGTGCCAGGATTCTCCTGAGCTTGAATAAAATCTGCTCCTGTAAGAGTACTGGAGAAAGATGCCAGAATCAGCAGAGGAAAATGCTTTCATTTGGTATGAAAGCAAAGTGCAGCTTTCAAGGAGAGCCAAGAAGACTGAATAAACAACGATCACAGACTGTCTTTCAGGGCATTTGGGAAAGAGGGAGCTAGGGGCTTTAATGCAGTAGATGGATTTTCTAGTCAAGATATCTGTGCTCCAAGCCTGTCTCTGTACCTTTCAAGATGCTGACATGTGACCTTAATCTCTTTGGGGTTAATTTTAAAATGGGATAAGAACACTTAACACATGGTGGTTATAAGAATTTAGTGAACTGCTATACCAGAATCTCAGCACAGCATCAGAATTCTGTGGACATACTGGGAAATTTGAATCAGAAATCACTAGCACTTAACTGGGCCTATTAGGGTAAACTAGGTTATGCTGCTGTAACAGTCAACCCCCAGACCTCAGTGGTTCAAACCAATAGAGCTTTATATTGTGTTCATTTAATCCATTATAAGTTAGCGAAGGGCTGCATTTTGTCTCATTCTCACTCAAGGACCCAGGCTGAGGAAGCAGCCTCCATGTGAAACATGACGAGTCCCTGTTGCAGAGGGAAGCGGAGCGTGGCAGTGCACACTCCTGGTTCTTACATCTTCCACCTGAAAGGGACCCATGTTCACTTCTGACCACATTACATGGTCCAAAGCAAGTCATGTGGTCACTCCTAATTCCCAGAGAGCAAGGGATACAATTCTACCATGTGCCCATAAGGAGAACCAGAAATATCTGGTAAGTGGCACTAATGACTATCATACCAGATGCCACTCTTGCAAAATCATTAAAGAAGGGACAGATTGCTAAGGTGAAATTCGCAGTGCCTCAGCTCTGCATGGGAGGGAACTAGGAAAAAAAGAGGTTTGAAAAAAATCAATATTTCACTGGTATGGTTCTACTGGCTAACTTACTGTTAACTTCTGCCTGGTGGATTCCCTTCCCACTACAGTCAAGGCATTTCAGAAACATTGTAGGGTTGAATTTCTAAACCTTTCCCATTCCCTCTAAGACAGTGCCATGAAGGAAGGGCCAGTTTGGAGCAATGACTGAGTTTGTTAAAGGCTTACATAGAAGACTCTAATGCAACAGTACCTTCTGAAGTAGATGTCTTTGTCTTAATATCTGCTTTCCAGGATAAAAATGTAAGTGGATAAATAGGATAAAGTCAGTAAAAAGGAGTTAAATTGCTGTACTAGAACCTGGTCTTTTCCAGCCCTGAACCAGGAATTGGGCATTGATGAACTTAAGAGCTTGTGCCTCTGTCTTGTTTTTGCTTGATTTCCTAAATCTGAGGTACTGACACACTCAACTCCAGAGTGACGGCTTAGGTTTAGAATTTAGAAGTTCAGAAACCCAGAAAAGACAGAATCACAGAAAAATGTCAGTAGACATGTTGAATTTTGTTTAAGTAGCACCATTTTCTTAGCCTCAGTCCCCTAAATCACAGATCATGCAGCAAAGGCTTACGTGGTAGTATTTTCTTAGGGAGGGCAGTGTCAGTGGAGCAGGAGAGAGGCAGAGCAGAGGCGGGGAGAGCAGGTGTGAGGGAGGGTGTTACTGAGCCTGCCACAGCTTGATGAAAGACTGATCACTCGGTGTCACCGGACATCTTCAGGGAGGTCATATGAAGCCACCCTGTCTTCAAACAGTTCATCGGGGGAGAAAAGGAGAATGATTTCTCCATTGGCTGCCATCTCCCACTGGTGGAGCACGCCCCCGCAGGGTGTTAACTCCCTACTCTTCACGGTGCACATGCATGCGTGCCAAGTGGGTACTGTCGTGCCTGCCCCATGCCTCAGCTGCGACAAGGGCACTGCGGTAGGAGGCAAGGGACAAAGTGCATGTGGCGTGAGTGAGGTGGGCACTGTTTTATTGTACCCGTGAGCAATGTGAGGGAACAGGAGAAGCCTCCGCAGCAAACTCCTTCATCTGTAGCAGCAGCAATGAAACTCAGCTCCGTGTTTCAAAGACCAGTACAAGCAATTCCTAGGGCCACTCTGGCCGGCCAGCAAGGCGAGCGTTCCATTCTGGCGTGCTACAGAAACTGAAGGTGTTAGAAACATCCCCCAAGCCAGGAACCTGCGAGTCAGGCTAGACGTTTTCTTTTCCTTTCCAGTTTCCAAATTCTTTAGCTTCTTTTAATTCATCATTTTTGCAACTCCTTCTCTTCCCCTTTGTCCCACAGCTGATTCTTTATTCTCATTGTTACTGTATCTTTCCTGGAGGATTGCAAATGTTTTCCAATTAGTTTCCCTACTTGTCCCAGTTAAGATAGCTTTGGCCTCGGTAGGAGGAAATCCCTACTTAAATTGGCTACAGTGTTGGAGGTAGTGTGATTCTGAGGTGTTTTAATCCATTTTCTCTGAGCATCACATTTCAGTTTAACCATGTCCAAGAAAGAAACAGCATCTTTCTTACGTCTGTCTTAGAAGGGGGAACACCTTTCCAGTAGCTCCCAGCAGACTTCCCCTCAGGTCTCATTAACATTTTATCACACACGCAAGTGTAGTGATCACTGGCAAGAGAAACGGAACCACTTACGATTGCCCTGGACCAATCAGGATCCCCTCCCTGGGCCTGGGGATGGTTAACCACACAGAGGAGGATAAATACTCAATAAAGTGAGGTTCTGATAGGAAGTAAGAAGGGACTGATGTTAATTCGGACCCACCAGTGTCTGCACTGCACCCTCTGATCCTGTGCCCTCCAGTCCACGCCACCACTATGATGCTGCTGAAACACAACTATGAAATAATTCTTCCACTGAAAACTGTTCTATGAGCCTTCTTTGCTTAAGGATTAAGTCCAAGCTCTTAGTGTCGTATACAAGACCATCTACAAGCAAGCATCAGCTTTTGCTCTTGCCATGGTAATTTCTCAACCATGCCCCCACTTGCACCTCTAACACACACATCATGCTCCTGAGAAGATTTGCTGCCTCCCAGACATGACTGGCTCTACCATTCTTGGGTGCCTTTGTTCAGACTGCTCTCAGTCTGGAGCTCCTGCCACCCCCTCCATTCAGACGGCACACGTTGACTTACCTCTTGATTTTCACTCCTCGGGTCATCTCAGTGAAGTCTTTCCAGAATCCTTGGTAGAGAAGACTAATCCTCCTTCATAGTTTCACTGGGTCCATTATGTAATACTATCCTTGCCACTGTAGCACATCATTATGCTTCTCCCTACTAGACAGTCATGTTATTTTCATCTTTGCATTCCCAGCATCTAGCAGTATTTGGCACAATGGGTAAATAGAAGGCACTTTTGATGTCTGATGAATGATTGAGTGCCTGAGGGTTGAGAGCTGAGTGAGCTAGTCTGAGTCTATTGGCAGCATATGAAGGGGGTTAATCATGGAGAGAGAAGGTAGGAGTGATTAGCACCTTTGTATTTTCTGTAATAATAGAGAAAAATAGTTGGAGAACTGGTGAAAGGGTGGTTAAAAGATTGATGAAGGGTTTATCTATCCTCTGCCAGAAGACCAGGTGGAATGAAACAAGGGTGCTCATAGTATTATTTATTCATTATTTAAATACAGGCAACCCTTTTGTTGAAAGCAAGTTTCACTGCACAGCAGATGCAGAGTTCTGTCTTACGGGGAGCTATCACAGCGGAATTCTTCTGCCATAGAGAAAGTTCTAATTATCTGAACAAGATTTAAGCCTAAGCTGCAAAGGTCATCAAGGGATGTTTTCTGCAACTCTTGAAGTGATTTGTAATTTTCCTTCTTTGACAAACCCTAGAGTAAGAGATGTGATGGACTGCAAAAGGCTGTGTAGTTCTCTCATTCTGTTTCTGCTTGGAAGCTGTTCAGTCACCCTGTTGGTCACCAATTTGGATGTTGGAATAGTTGGGCGCAGTCTACGGGGTAGGGAGCCCATGGCAGGTAACTGTGATGATAAAGTACATGACAATGCAAGAGCATGGGGTACTTGTAACTTGGGGTGATTCAGTGGAGAGATCTACAGATGTAATAAAATAATGGCTGGCAGAAGCAGCGATGGCTGTGGAAGTGCCAGGTGGGTAGGACACAGTTTCGGAGTATAAGGCATACAGAAATGACAGTTGGGGTATTGCAATTCAGAGCAGCCATTGATATGCTCAAGCAAATAAAGAAAGAATGAATAAATAATAAATGGCATAACTGGAAGAATTGACTGTGGGATAATGAGGACCTCAGTATTGGAAGACAGTTATAAAACTGTAGGGTGAAAAGAAGGCTAAATGGGACAAACATTACTGTAGCCTGAACAACACAGAAAATAGAATTGAAAATGAAGGGAGTATCTAAGAGCATAGGGTTTCAACTAGGTACGTTTGTTTTTATCTCATCTCTGCCATTTATTTATTTTATTTTATTATTATTTTTCTTTTGGCGGTACACGGGCCTCTCACTGTTGTGGCCTCTCCCGCTGCGGAGCACAGGCTCCGGACGCGCAGGCTCAGCGCCCATGGCTCACGGGCCCAGCCGCTCTGCGGCATGTGGGATCTTCCCAGGCCGGGGCACGAACCCGCGTCCCCTGAATCGGCAGGCAGACTCTCAACCACTGCGTCACCAGGGAAGCCCCTCTGCCACTTACTAAGTGTATGACTTCAACTCCATCTGATTCTCAGTCTCTTTATCTGCAACATGGAGAAAATAATGGTACCCACAGTAGATAGTTGTCGTCATGAGTAAATAAGGTAAAAGTACTAAGCAAGCATAGTACAAAATAAGTATAAAAATAATGTTACCTATTTATTTTTATTTTATTAGTCAAGGGTAGTTTTGTTTCATGTTTTCTTAAGGACCTGGATGTTCTTTGTTAATTTTAACCTAGTGAATCCAAATCAATAGCTTTGAACCCTCTTGGGGCTTTTTAGACCTGTTCAAACATTTTGCAGGATTTCTTTGCCTAGGAAACCATAAGAGCATGTAATGAAAATCATCTGTACAGCAAAATGACGTTATATTTTTAATACTTTAAAAACTTTATTTACAAATAAATTCACAGAACTTTTGGCCACTGTTACATGGACCAATTGTTGACTTTTCCCCATTAGTCCTGACAAGAATTTCATACCATTTTCTGGTGCTGCCCCATATAAGCCCCAAATAAGCCATTTTTATAGTTACTGCGTGTGTATCCAGGGGAAGCTGAGGATGAATTCTCTCTAGAGGAACATTGTATACCAGAGCTAACTGAATTGTAATGTTATGACAAAATGGCAGTGTCCAAAGAAAGTCATCCTTTGAAGGATGCTTAAGATCACAAGATGGAAGAGGGTGCGTTATGCTGGTAGAAGGTACTTTCTTAGGGAGGTAACAGATTTGTGCTGTATCTTTGGGATCATGAATCTGTTCCCTATCTGTGGTAGTGAGACACATTTTTATTATTCAGTTTGTTTAACAAAGATTTAGTGAGTGTTTTTACTATGTGCCAGACCCCATGCTATATCAGGGATTCAGTAGTGCCTAAGAAGCAGATAGAGGTCTCTCCTTTAATGAAGCTTACAGTCCAGGGGAGGGAGCAGAAATTAATCAAATAATCCCTCTTTGAATGAAAAATTATAACCGTGATGAATGTTATGAAGGAAGGGTTTGAGTAAGTGATGATAAGAAAGCGTAGAGCTGGGGCTTCCCTGGTGGCGCAGTGGTTGAGAGTCCGCCTGCTGATGCAGGGGACACAGGCTCGTGCCCCGGTCCGGGAAGATCCCACATGCCGCGGAGTAGCTGGGTCCGCGAGCCATGGCCGCTGAGCCTGTGCGTCCGGAGCCTGTGCTCCGCAACGGGAGAGGCCACAACAGTGAGAGGCCCGCGTACCGCAAAAAAAAAAAAAAGAAAAGAAAGCGTAGAGCTGGAGGACTTTACTTAGCCTGGGAGGGGAGCAAAGGCCAAGGAAGTCTTCCCTGAGGGAGAGCTGTTTGAGATCTGAAGGATGAGTTGGTGTATCAGCCAGTGTTCCTGCAGGAGAGGCAAGGCACACCCGACAAGGTGTTTTAGAAGAGTTAAATAACAGGACCATTTACAATGACGTGGGCAGAGTACAGGGAACCAGCACGGTACGGTGAAGCGCCCTGGCACTACCAAGAGTGGGGACCTGTTATCACCCCTTGACCTAAAGGGGGAGGGGGAAGGGGAGGTTACTGGAAACCTGAGAGAATAGTCATAGCTCTAAGAGATGGAAGCCCAGCAAGGGCTGTGGCTTTTGGTAGAGGGGACACAGCCAGTCCATGGAGACCCGGGCGGGAGGAAGCCAGGAGAATAAATCTTCTGACCGCACTGTCCTCACTCCCTCTGACCTCCTGTTGTCTTTTCTCTTGGGCGATCCCAACCAGAGGCCAATAGCATGGAGCCATCGGAAGTGTTTAGAGCGTGGTGTGGTCAGATTTACATCTCTTCACAGTCCACCCTTTCCTCCCATCTTTTGCTGCACAGAAGGATGGCCATGGTGCTACAGACAGCTGAGCACTGGGTTCTCATGCAGCTCTGCCCTTTACCAGTAGTGTTACCTTGGGCTGGAAACAGTCTCTCCAAGCCTGTTTCCTTCTCAGTACAACAGGGACATAGCTATGTACTCTCCATCCCAGCAGGGCATGGGGATCAAATAGATAGTGTCTGGGGAACGTCCTTTGGAAACTGGAAACTGCTTTACACGTGGAAGGGGATTTTATTACTCTCTTTTGCCTCTGTCTGAGGTGAGATGCTTTTCCCTAGGATAAGAAAGTATAACTTAATGTCTGCCAAGGTCCTCAAACATACCCAGTTCTGTGATGGCCTACCAATGGTAGAGTAAAACATGGGCTCAGTATAATCTTCTGTGAGGACAAGAAAACGTGATTAGAGGCAGCTCCAAGGCTTCCTGAGGTGCCAGATAAGACGGTGTAACAGAATTATGTCCTGTCTTCTCCTAGTCTGGGAAACCCCAGCTGGAAAGGGCTGACGGAGTGTATTTCCATTAGAGCCTAAATACTTGCTTGGACTTGTTTGTTTTTCACCAGAGAATGAATTCTCAGCCTTCCTCAGCTTTGTTTCCAACGTTTCATGGCTTACATAGACAGGGCAAAATGTCCCTCCCTCTCCTCTCCCTCTCTTGCAGGCCCCAGACTGAAAATTCATTTGTTAACTTTTTAAATATACACACAAGCAGGAAACAGATGGCATTATCTGGGTAATGCTAGCAAAAGATCAGATTCTTTTTCAAGAGCTATGCTCTGTTTTGAAATAGCCAAATGAATAAGGTTGTTTTGGCTTGAAATTCGTTATTGAAATAAGGTATTTGGACAACAGTTTATAATTTTTCAACTCTTCTCTAGGTGGGGTCTGGGCCTGTCAATGCATCTTCCTACCAAAAGGCCTAATTTGGCAAAAAGCTGAACCGTATCAGGCTCCCTCCCATCTCTGAATTTTTCTCTCTCTCCCTGTTCCCTCTGTCTGCTGTCTCTCTCCCAGTGGTAAAATGTTTCTTTGGTTTTTAGTCTGCAGGATCAAGAGAAATGAAAAACACTGCTCTAAGATGTGCTTCATGACACCCTAATAAAAGAGACAAAGTGTTCCCTTCACACATTTCTAGGACGACTGTCACCAGAGCAAGCAGGTGCAGTTTCTATTGTATCTTTAATTTTGTATCCATATTTTGGACTGAGCATAGTATCTAAGGTATTATATTTTTAAATTTATTTATTTATTTATTTATTTATTTATTTATTTATGGCTGCGTTGGGTCTTCGTTGCTCTGCACGGGCTTTCTCCAGTTGCGGTGAGCGGGGACTTCTCATTGCAGGGGCTTCTCTTGTTGTGGAGCACGGGCTCTAGGCGTGTGGGCTTCAGTAGTTGTGGCACGTGGGCTCAGCAGTTGTGGCTCGCTAGCTCTAGAGCACAGGCTCAATAGTTGTGGCACACGGGCTCAGCCGCTCTGCGGAATGTGGGATCCTCCCGGACCAGGGCTCGAACTCATGTCCCCTGCATTGGCAGGCGGACTCTTATCCACTGCGCCACTTGGGAAGTCCTATTATATTTTTCATTGAAGAACGCTCTGGAAATGTTCTTCTGGATATGGTGCATCTTTTTAGGGGGCCATGGATTGCACTCTCCAACCTACAGCCTCCTCTCTCTAGACAGCTGTCATGGGTGTTCTTGCAATAAACCCAGGACCATGTGAAGATGAAATATTTCCTAGGGAGGATGAGGAGAAGTGAATGGTGGTATTTCTAAAAGTATAGACAGCCTGACAGCAAATTCCAGAGACTGGGTGACATTTTAAATTAGTAATGCTCCTAATTATCCAAGCCCTAGGAGACCATGTGGAATACAGCCACAGCTCTAGGATTAATATAAGTGAGCACCGTGAACCCATTACTAACAGCATGTTCTCTTAGAATAATGGCACCGTATCTGTGTCAGCACAGTGTGATACTGCAGTTAAAACACAGATACACACATGCACAACCTCTGATATTTCCTGTTTTTTGGAAAAATTTTCCTACTATCAAAGTAAAAAAAAAAAAAACTATTATAAATTTTCCTGAAAAAAGTAATACTTTGTTTCCTTGTCATTCATTGCCTATTGGTATTGCTGGGTTAAAATATCAGATTTATAAAAGTGAAATTAAATAATCAATGTGTGATTTTATAGAACATGAGCTTGGAAGGCAGAAGTGCCCAGATTCAACTCCTGGCTCCCCTACTTACTGCTAGGTGAACTTGGGCTCATTCAGTGTCTCTGATTTTCAGTTTGTCATCTCACAAGTGGCCATCATAACGCTATCTCTTCGTACATTTATTGTGAGGATTTAGAGCCAAGTGAAATGCCTTGCTCAAAGCTAGTGCTAAAAGATGCTAAGAATAAAAGTCACTGATGAGACAGAAATACAGGAGCCTGAGATTTCAGTGATCAGACTGAGCTTTCAGACCTCAGCTTCAGCTGTGCGTGGGGCCAGGGCCCCAATCCGTACCGTCCTTCTCTTCCTTGCAGCATATGCACGTCCAAATGTTGGTTGGTCCCTTTGTGCCAGTGAATGGTGGTCTTTTTGATTGAAGTCCTAGGTCTGAACACAGAGAATAGAAGTTTCTGTAAAGTCTATGTGTCCACTGTCTTAACACCCTCCTACCCTCCATATAAACCTCCCCAACTTTTTGGAGGGGGCCTAAAAAAAAAAGCACATATCTCACTTTTGGATTTTTAAAGACTGTCTTCAGTTTTTCCTGAATATATATACACACACATATACATATAATATACATATGTATATATGTATATAATGCTAAACATTATTTGAGACAGTTTTCATTTTGTTCATGCTGACAGGTAGGGTAAGCAAATTCATTCATGACCCACTACTTTCCTTGGCCCTAAACATCCTAAAAGTAAACCGTGTTACAAAGAAACTGTAGTAATAATAACAACCATTTGAAAAACACCAGTTATACACTAAGTGCTTTGTATACACTTCATACTAATCCCCACAGTAAACCTGAAAAGGTGGGTATTGTTAACCCCATTTAACATAGGAGAAAAAGAAGTCTCACAGAGATTCATAACTTGGCCAAGGTAAGGCCACTTGTAAAAATCAAAGCTAGTACTTGGATCACAATGCTCAAAGTTGGCATGATGCCCACAGCTAAGCTCCGGTTTGTGTTTTCACCCCTTTTTTGTCTTTTCCTTTCCTCCCAGGTTGTTCTAGATGTTGGTTGTGGCTCAGGAATACTGTCATTTTTTGCTGTACAGGCTGGAGCTCGGAGAGTCTATGCAGTTGAGGCCAGTTCAGTAGCACAATATGCTGAGGTAAGTGGTTGTATTTTTACAGCAATTACTAACTAGGTCTTCAGTAAACTTCAGGGGACTAAGTGATGGACCTTTCACGTAAGTCATTTTAGAAGAATTTTTGTTTTACCAGTCTGATTTTTTTTTTCCTGTTGGAATGTTACTCCTGAAAGAGCCTGCCTTCACTGTAGTAATTGATATGAAAACAATTATTTCAAAAATTTCTTCACGATACTAAAATTATAACAGAACTTTCTTGGGCCTGGGGGACATGAATGCTATCTTATCTTTAATGACCTACTGAGGTGAGGAGTCAGACATCCCTGGAGCTAGGTTTATTTTTTTTTCTTAAATGCTGTACTGACAATAACTGCACCACTCACTTTAAATTTCAGTTTTGGTTTAAGGGACGGTTGCTACATGATGGTATTTGGAACATGGGCAGATGTCTGTGCTTCTTTTTCAGATTTCAGGTTTTGATTAGAGGATTAAATATGGTACTCCGTTATCATTATAAAATGTGTACAAATATTGGAGAATAAGTCAAGAGTCAAGTAATAATAGCTTTCAGTAATATTTGTATGTAATAACAACCCAGTCAAGCTGCAGAGCTGGATGTGTGTGTGCATGCGCATGCACAGGGTAATGTGCTTGTCATTCACACCTGGAGGAGGCCTGCATTTAAATGAGGGACAGAATGGCAGATAGAGAGGGAAGCTTGGTTGCTGCTTCTGGGGAGCATCCTGAAACTTTCCTCTGACCTGGGACAAGTGCTAGCTCTGAGTGATGGTTGGGTTTGGATGGAATGACCCAGGAGGGGCCAGAGACCAGTAGACAGTATGGCATGCTCGGAAGGAAAGACTGCCGGGGCCTGATGGCTGGCATGTTCTTACACTCTCTTCTTCCAACAAGTCTTGGATAAAATATTTTTGGTCATTTGCTTACGTACCATTTCTTAAGAGTCATTTTTATTAACTATTAGGTGCACACAAAAGAATATTTGTAAAATGTGTACATTTGTTAAATGTGTTAAGAATACCAATACAATGAATGTGTGTCCACTACGTCTTTTTTTTTTTTTTTTTTTTTTTGGCCACACCACGTGGCTTGCGGGATCTTAGTTTCCTCACCAGGGATCAAACCCATGTCCCCTGCAGTGGAAATGTGGAGTCTTAACCACTGGACAGCCTGGGAAGTCCCAGCTATGTCTTTTAAGAGATAGGCCATTAGCATTTCCATTAAAGGTTCATGTGTCTTGTCCTGATCACGTCTCTCTTCTGCCCTAAATAGAGGGCAACCACTATCTTGAAATTTTGTTAATCACATTCTCACTGTTCTTTATACTTTTACCACATATGTTTCTGTCCCTAAAAACATACCCTTTATGAACTTGCCATAAATGGAATCGTAATGTATGTATCCTATAATTTGCTTTTTTCACCCAGCATGATGCTCCTGAGGGTCATTTTGTTGATGGCATACAGCCATTGTTTATTCCTCTGCAGTGCTGGTTAGTGTTCTATTATATGAAACGCTCAGTGCCCTGAGCTGTTGACGGACTTTGGATGGCTTCCATTATAAAAGTATTTTTATGAATATTCTTGTACACACTCCCCACTGCATCTGTGCTGGAGTTTCTCAGTATATACCCAAGAGTAGAATTGTTGGGTAATAGGGCATGTATACCTTCACCTCTGTTCTGTGATGCTAAATTGTTTTCCAAAGTGGTTGTTCCAATTTTCACTCCCTGCAGCAGTTAACGAGAGTGCCATTGTTCTCCAACTTTGTCAACACTTGATATTGTCAGGCTTTGGAATTCTTGCCAATCTGGTGTTTATTACATAATTGTGGTTTTAATTTGTATCTTCTACTCACTAATGCCTTTGAGTATCTTTGCACAGTGTTTGGCCATTTGTACTTTCTCTTCTGTGAAATACCTGTTCCAATTTTTTTGACAGTTTTTCTTTTGAATTGTTATACTAACTCTAATTCATTTGTAGAAATGATTTCTATATTCTGGATATTAATTCTGTTCAGTTATACATGTGAAAAATGTCTTCACCCAGTTTTGTACCTCACCTTTTCTCTTTATGGAGTTCTAAATAAGATTTAAATGTGGAATTCTAAATAAGAAAAGAGGAAGGGCTTCCCTGGTGGCACAGTGGTTGAGAGTCTGGCTGCCGATGCAGGGGACACGGGTTCATGCCCCAGTCCGGGAAGATCCCACATGCCACGGAGCGGCTGGGCCCGTGAGCCATGGCCGCTGAGCCTGCGCATCTGGAGCCTGTGCTCCACAACAGGAGAGGACACAACAGTAAGAGGCCCGCGTACCGCAAAAAAAAAGAATGCATTCAGGGCCGGGGATGGTTAGAATCTTCTCAAAGCATGGCTTTAGGGACAGCCTGGTCCCTCCTGATGGAAACCATGGCCTCCACCGTGCTCCCGGCTGTTGCCATGGGTGTCATGAGATGTTCCCCCATGGGCCAGGCCTTTCATCCTTGCAGAGGATGATCTGCACCAGCTCTTGGTTTCTGCTTCTTCTGCCGACACTCGTCTGTACAATTTGTGGGTGGCAAAGGAGAGTGTAAGCAGCACACAAAAGGTTTTCACTCCAAGAATAGGCTTCAGTCGCCTCTCGGCACACAGTACATGGCGCTACTTTCCACCTTTTCATTATTTGGTAATTGAACCAGCAGACATTTAATTCTTTTCTCTGGAGTCTTCATTAAATTGCTCGGAAAATATAAAATTGTAACAAGAAAGAAAAACGTATAAATTTAACTACCGTTGCCTGTCCGTGGATTCTTCTCATGAAAGGCTTCTGGGCTTTAAGTAAACAATATTTTCAGCTTGCATAGAATTCAGTTTCAGTCGCATTCAGTGGCTCAAACTGATTTTGTAAGGGCTGACCTCAGATGACGAGATGATGCGAATGACTCCTTGTCTGCAGGGCATGCACATTTAGTCATTTTTTTGCAGGATGGTCATGAACCTGCCCAGGTGCAGCCATATGCTTTCACCCTGGGCCACATCTGACATTTCTGGGTTAGTAACGAGAGATCATTCTTGTCCAAGGAACAGGGCAGAACTAAAGATCTCCCGTGGGTTCCCAGCCCATGAGCCTGCCCACCTCTAAAGGGCAGCTATCTCTTGCTCTCTTTTTCTTTTCTTATTATGAAACATAGAGCTGAAGCCCTCGGATCATACAGGCCAAATGGGGAAGAAGGCATTAATCCAATTTATACACACAATATATATATATATATATATATATATATATATATATAGTCAAGGGGGGGCTGTTTCTTAACTTAAAATTGTGCACGAATGCATGTCATGTGTCTCCATCTAGATGATAAATTCCTTGAAGGGCCAGGAGATTAAAAGACTCTGAGGGTAAGCAATCATGAATAGATTTATGCGTTGTAGTCAATTTAAACTTACAGCAAAGCTCTCTGGCTCTTAGATTTAACAATGTTCATAATAATTATTGGGCCACTTAACACACTTTACTAGCACACAGTTCCTATATATGCTTCATTAGGAAGACTTCTAAGGAGTCAGACCAAGTGTTTCTAGGTCATGGGTGGTAGAACTAAAGGCAGGTGGAATTGGAGCTATTGTGACGCTGCCTTTCTAGACCTGCTGGATTCATAATCTAGGGCTGATCTGTCCAATATGGTAGCCACTAGACGTGTGGCTCTTTACATGTAAATATAAACTAATTTTTAAAATATCTTTATTGTAACATAATTGCTTTACAATGTTGTGTTACTTTCTGCTGTATAACAAAGTGAATCAGCTGTATGTATACACATATCCCCATATCCCCTCTTTTTTGAGTCTCCCTCCCTCCCACCCTCCCTATCCCACCCCTCTAGGTCGTCACAAAGCACCGAGCTGATCTCCCTGTGCTATGCAGCAGTTTCCCACTAGCCATCCATTTTACATTTGGTAGTGTATATATGTCCATGCTACTCTCTTACTTCGTCCAAATTAAATTTCTTAGTCGCACTAGCTGCCTTTCAAGTGCTCAGTAGCCACAAGTAGCTAGTGGCTATCATATTGAACAGTGAAAATACAGAATATGTCCCTCATCAAAGAAAGTTCTGGTGGGTAGCACTGATGAAGAGGACACAGGTGGCCATACATCACTTTTCTGGCATGTGATGGCCAGGCTGGTGGCTGTGTTCACTGCCAGGTATTGGCAGCCATGGCCAGGTCAGACTGGTATGATGTTAGGTGAGGCAGCCCTCCCCAATCCCTCTTGCTGTGGGCATTGTTTATCTTTCCCTTATTTATGTGTAAGATCTGGCATAGAACAGGTTCCCTAGGAAACAGACTCTAATGCACAGGTTTGCATGCAGGAAGTTTATTGCAGAAGGCTCTCAGGAACCTGACCTATGAAGGAAATAAGATAGAATTGGGTAGAGGAGTTAAGCTGAAATGTAGTTGGAATAAAGGGCTCAGGCAATCCCACAGGGAGTTCTTGAGCTGGGGAAACCATCAGAGTTGAACCACCTGAGGCAAGGGCCTTTATATTTCACATTTTTAAATATACACTTCCTCAGGAAGGAGTGTAACTTTGGGTAAGGTGGCTCTCTCGGGCCGAGGGAAGTTCGTAGACCAAAATTCAGCTGAGAGGCATCATCTGCCAACATTTTCAGCAGCTGGGAGAATGATGCCTTGGTCCTGAAGGAAGGATCTTTATGGTACGCCACAGCAAGTACTACAAAATCAAGATGCAGGATCCTAACTTTGGTCTGTAGACAGGAAGCTGATGGAGAATAAAGATACAATAGTAAATCAAGGAAGAGGGTTGAATTGGTGGAGCAAATGGGATGATACTAAAAGCACAGGCAAGGCCACAGGGTAAATTTGTTATGTGTGCTTTAGGGGTGGGCAACAATTTTCTAGAAACTCAGTCCATCGTCTGATCTGATGTACTTTGTACTATTCTAAGGTCTGTGAGGACACAAAGTACATATAAGATGTGATTTCTCCCCTCAAGTAGTTTGTCATCCAACTGGATTTCACACAAGTGAGATTCTTGCCATAGGACAGTGAATGCCAAGTGCATCTGAATGGCGGAGACGAGAAATGTCACCGCAAGGAACAATTCCCATCAGCTGGGCTGGTTACGGAACCGTCAGAGAAGAGTTGCAATTTGACTTGAATCCTTAAAGATGAAGAGAAATGAAATGCTCCTCTTCTCCTGTTTCACCTCTTACAGCCAACAGTGAGATTTTTAAAAAACCCTTGGATTCTTACGGGATTCTTCACCTTAAATATGTTGATAATCTCTTCACAAATGCTTTGAAGGCCATTTGTTGAAAAGGTACTCCTAGTTTTTAATCTTGAACACTAGAAAGACTGTATACTTTGAAGTTTTCTAATGTGAGTTTATCCTTTGAGCTAGGATTTTTCTCTAATTTCTTTAGTGTCTCCCAAGAGCTAACTTCTCCATTGTCACTCTCCCACGGACACCAAAAGCCTGAGTCACAAAATTCCATCCAGCCCATCAACACTTCTTTGTTTTTGAACTGACAATAAAGTTAAAAGTTGGCAATAAGTAATCTGTTAAGGAAATAATAATACACATTTTGCATAGTTGAAGTTTTAGAATTTAGGTTGCATTTCCACATCTGTAAACTCATAGTTCTTCAGGAAGAGTTTTTGAGGAGCTTGGAGCAGACAATATCATCTCCACGTTACAGATGGAGAAGTTAGGTCATGAGGATGGGACGTAGCTCATGAGGCACAGTCCTTCGGTGCCACCTCCTTCTTCGGCATCCAGGTAAGCAGTGACTATTGGTGTCTTTGGAGGTGAAGAGACGAATGTGTTTGTCTAGAAGCTGGAGCACTTACCCCTGTAGATAGTTCATACAGGAGCCAGGAGGAAAAACATCTTTTTCTTCTGAAGAAATCTATTGTGGGGACTTCCCTGGTGGCGCAGTCGTTAAGAATCCACCTGCCAGTGCAGCGGACACGGTTTCGATTCTTGGTCCGGGAGGATCCCACGTGCCGCAGAGCAGCTAAGCCCGTGTGTCACAACTACTGAGCCTGCGCTCTAGAGCCCATGAGCCACAACCACTGAAGGCTGCGCTCCTAGAGCCCATGCTCTGCAACAAGAGAAGCCACTGCAATAAGAAGCCCATGCACTGCAGCGAAGAGTAGCCCCCACTCACCGCAACTAGAGAAAGCCTGCATGCAGCAACGAAGACCCATCGCAGCCAAAAATAAATTAAAAAAAAAAAAAGAAATCTATTGTGAAGCACTTAAACGGGCAGTTACGTCTGCCATGTAAGAAGGAAACCTTCCTCCATTGGCAAAATCAACTACAAACACACTTAACAGAGGAGCAGTTTAAAGTAGTCCACGTGGAATGCCACCCCATTTGCCACAAAACCCCACCTAGGAAATAACCCTTCTTGTAGCTGGATTGGTGATGGATGAGGCAAGAAGGTAACTTGGGGGAGAATATTGATACCTCTTCATCTCACTCAATACTCTCTTTCCAGTAGGGGAGGCACTAAACACCTTTGCCAGGATTAGAATTGATGATGCAGGTTCTGGAATCACACAGTGTGGGGTTTTATCCTTGATCCACGGCCTAGTGGCCATGTGACCTTGACAAGTGTATTACTTTCCTAATTTCTGCTGTAACAAATTAACACGAACTCAGTGGCTTAAATCAGTACATATTTATTACCTGACAATGTTGGAAGTCAGAAATCTGAAATGGGCTTTATGGGATAAAATCAAGGTGTTACAGAACTGTGTCCTTTCTGGGGGTTCTAAGGGAGAATCCATTCTCTGCCTTTTCCAGCCTTTTAGAGGCTGCCCACATTACTTGGCTGGTGGCTGCATCACTCTTACTTCTGAATCATTACTTCTTCTCTGACTCTGACCCTCCTGCTTCTGTCATATAAAGATCCTTGCAATTATATTGGCCTGCTAGGATAATCCATGGTAATCTCTCCGTCTCAAGACCCTTAATTTAGTCACATTTACAAAGTCCTTTTGCCATGTAAAGTAACATGTTCCCAAGTGTTCAGGGAGTAGGATGTCGACACTTCTGAAAGGCCATCCTGCCTACGATCACAAATTACATGATCTTTCCCTACTTCATGTTCTTCAGCTATAAAATTATAGGTAATAATAGTCCCTTGTGAAAATATTATGAGAATTGAATGAGAAAATCAATATAAGCATTAGTACAGTGCCTGACATTCTCTAGCTATTGTTATCACCGTCATGGTTGTTAGCAGTATCATTATGGCATCTCATTTCATCCATGTCTCTGTACAAATCAACTGAACAGATATCATAGAAGAGGGATGCCAGGCACAGTGGGAAGCATGGGGCCAGGCAGAGCACATTTTTCAAGAGTGTGTGTTTAAATTTCCTTATTAGTCCTTTTTATTTTTTTAATGTTTCAATAAAACTATTGATGAATACTGTAATGTAATTTTATTTAATGTAATTTTATTTAATTTTCATGTGTCAAGTTATATCATTCTTCTTTTTATTTTTCCTGATCTTTTAAAAATCTAAAAACCATTCTTAGCTTGCAGGCCATGCAAAAAGAGGTCATGGGCCAGATCGGCCTGTGGGTAGTAGTGGTGACTCCTGGTCTAACCCTAATTCATTAAAAAAAAAATTTGTTTTAGTTGATTACTTAGTGTGTATCAAGTCTTACGCTAGCCACCGTAATGGCTAACAAGATAGACATGGTTCCTGTCCTCATGGAGCTCATGACATAATAACCACACATATGTAATTAGAAACTGTCAGTAGTGGTTGAGAACCACTGGAATTTTGTAACATCAGGGATGAAACAGCCCCTAAAATGTACTTCCCAGTGTTTTTGAAGGATGCATCAAGGAGACCCTTCAGGGGCTGAATTAGAGAGAGAAAGGAGCTTGAACAGCAGTAGTGAGCCTACCTGCCCCAAGCCTCCTAGAGTGAGAGCAACACCCTCTTTTTACAATGATGGATAAACGTTATTACATCTAATTTAGTAAATAGCCAGAAAGACTAAAAGCTTAATAACAAATGTATTCTTCACTCCACTGAGACTTGGTTAAAAACAACTTGACTGTCTTTTTTTTTTTTCTTTCACTTTTTAAAAAGTTTGCTTTTATTTTTAACCTCAATTTTCTTTTTTTTCCCGTTTTATTGAGAAATAGTTGACGTACATCACTGTATAAGAATAAGGTGTACAACATGATGGTTTGATTTACATATATTGTGAAATGATTACCACAAGAGGTTAGTTAACATTCACCATCTAATATAGATACAATAAAAAGAAAAGGAAGATTTCTCCTTGTGATGAGAACTCTTAAAATTTACTCTCAACAACTTTCCTGTATATCATACCACGGTATTAATTGTAGTCATCATGCTGTATATTACATCCCTAGTACTTATTTATCTTACAAGTGGAAGTTTGACCTTTTGACCACCTTCTTCCAATTCCTCCACCAGCCCCCCACCTCTAGTAACCACAAATCTGATCTCTTTTTCTATGAGTTTGATGGGGTTGTTCGGGTTTTTTTTTTTTTTTAGATTCTACATATAAGTGAGATCATACAGTATTTGTCTTTCTCTGTCTGAGGCATAATGCCTTCAAGGTCCATCCTTGTTGTCACAAATGGTAGGATTTCCTCATTTCTTATGGCTGAATAATATTCCATTTTTTATAGATAGATAGGTAGATAGATCACAACTTCGTTATATAGTCATCCATTGATGGTCACTTAGCTTGTTTCGTTTTTTGGCTATTGTAGATAATGCTTCAGTGAACGTGGAAATGCAGATATCTTTTTTTTTTTTACGGTACGTGGGCCTCTCACTGTTGTGGCCTCTCCTGTTGCAGAGCACAGGCTCTGGACGCGCAGGCTCAGCGGCCATGGCTCACGGGCCCAGCCGCTCCGCAGCATGTGGGATCTTCCCAGCCCGGGGCACAAACCTGTGTCCCCTGCATCGGCAGGTGGACTCTCAACCACTGCGCCACCAGGGAAGCCCCAGATATCTTTTTGAGACAGTGGTTTTGTTTCCTTTAACTCCCCCCCACTTTTTTGCTCAATTGAAGCATACTTGATATTTTTAAATTGCACACACTTGAAGTGTATACATCTTGAAGAATTTGATGTATGCATGATCCATGACACCATCACTACAGCCAAGTTACTAAACATATCCATCACCTGCAAAAATTTCCTTGTGTTCTTCTGTTTTTGTTTTTTTTTTGATAAGAACACTTTACGTGAGATCTATCCTCTTAACATATTTTAAAGTACACAATGCTGCCTCGTTAAGTATAGGTGCTGTGTTGTACAGTAGGTCTCTAGAACTTACTTATCTTGTATAACAGAAACTTTATACCTATTGAAAAACAATTCTCCATTTCTCCCTCCCCTAGCCGCTGGCAACGCTGTTCTATTTTCTGCTTCAATGAGTTGGACTGTTTTACATACTTCATGTAAGGGGAATCATACAGTATTCTTCCTTCTGTAACTGACTTATTTCACTTAGCATTATGTCCTCTAGGTTCATTTATGTTGTAGCAAATGGCAGGATTTCCTTCTTTTTTTAAGGCTGGATAATATTCCATTGTATGCGTATACCACATTTTCTATTGTGAATAACGCAGCAGTGAACACAAGTGCAGATATCTCTTCAAGGTCCAGATTTCACTTCTTGTGGATACACACTCAGAATTGAAATTCATAGATCCTACAGTAGTTCTATTTTTAATTTTTTGTGGGAACTCCAGTTTTCCATAGTGGCTGCACCATTTTATATTCCCACCAGCAATGTGTAAGAAGGGTTCCAATTTTTCCACATCCTCACCAACTTATTTTTTTTGCTATTACTTGTAAAAAGTCATCCTATTTAAGGTGATGTCTCATGGTGGTTTTGACTTGCATTTCCCTGATGGTTAGGAGAGCAATACCCCTTATATCTGTTTTACTTAACTGGGTTTCTGGATCAACTTTTATTTAAAGAAGGGTCTGGAGGCTAAAAGAAAACCTTCTGAAGCTGATGTCCAATTCCTTCCAATTCCAGAGGGGGCCTAGATAAGTAAGGCCTTTGCACACATCTACAGTTGCCTTTCTTCTGCTGTGGGAAACTGTCCTTATTTCCAGCATTGACACATCTTCATATCTAAACCATAACCCATGCAGCTCCTTAGCTCACTCTGCAGCTTCTGAAATCTACTTTCCTTAAGACAAGAGTCTCAGCTCACAGCCACTCACCTTCTTGCCCCTCTCTTCCTTCCTAGCAGCCCCCATGGTGCAGAGCTGTTGTTGGCCCCCCATTTCAGGGCCAGTTTGATTTTGGCCATTAGAGGAGAGAAGCAGCATGTTTGCAGAAAGTGTTTGTTGACCTGAAGCATTTTTCTGCGGTGGCAGCTACACATTTTAGGGGAATTGTGATTTAGGCTACACGTTTTCTTGGCAAGCAGAGCAGGGAAGCTGGTACAGACTGTAACTTAAATTTGTCCAAATAAGAAAGGTGTCATTTGAACTCTCCTGGGGAGTGAAACTAACAAGCATTCCCACGGTTGATTACTAATGGTTGCTAACAATGTCTTGAAGTCTTAGAACTAACTCCCTTCAGCTCTAGCTGTGAATTTGCTTCACACTCCCTTCCCCACCCCAACTTTATTTTCCCCAGCCAGTTCCAGGTAGCTCAAGAGTTTCACCCTATAGGAAGGTCCCGCAAGAGAGGGAAAAAAACAGTATCGGTGTTTAGCAGTGTGAGACCCTTGGAAGACCAGAGCAACGCCTGAAGAGGAAAAAATTCAGTCACATCAACAGGTTGGGTTCCGCACACAATGCTAAGTAATCACTTTGATTCCTCATATTCCGCAGGATTGATGAATCCTCTTTCGCTCTGGCTGATGGTTTGGCCATCGTGTAGCCTCAGATTGGTGTCCAATCTTGCTCTTTTCATCTACTGTAGCTGAGGAAATGATAACTGGTTTTGCCACCTGGGTTACCTTTTAATGATCTGAAAGACCACAAGGAGCCGCCATTTCTTTTGTGCAGCTCCTCATTCAACAACCTAATAGGCATCTGAAAAGGGCTTTCTTGAAAAGAAAAAAGTCTGCTCCTCTCAGGCAGAAGCAATAATACCGCACGATTCTCTGATTAAACTGTCACACTGCGCGTATTACTGGGCGTCTGACCTGCTTGAAACGGACTTACCGCTGAGGCTTCTTGGTATTTGCACTGCTGCTTTTCTGCCAACAAGGCATGAAATGACAGATGAGTGTCCCTAAACTTTAGTGTGGACAGCAAGTAAAGTGCCCAAGAAACTGCTGGGGCCCAGCCACCTCCTGGGGCAGTGCTGGAAGGGGAAACGTGTTTTTCTTTAGGGTCACCCTCTGTGGAAATGAACTTCAATCACGGGTGAAACTAAAGCCAGCACCACAGGGTACGCGAAACTGGAGCAAAAACACGCAGCACAGTCTCCCCTCTGCCCCAGCAAACAGGCAGCCTCTGCTGACAGGTATTATCGAACTTGGAACTGAAAGCAGGAAATTGTTCTCTCTCCTTCTGAGATTCTTTTAAAAAATAAAACATTTTAAACCTCAAAACCACCATAATGTAGTGTTTAAAAAAGCAACTTCCTGTGTGTTGGAGTGGCTAGTACTTAAGGCGGGGACCTGGTCCTTATGGTGGTTATGTATCTGCAAAGCTCTGCTTGTGTATCCTGATTGGTGTACATGTTTAGCTATCCCATCAACATATATTTATATATAGGCAAGTTTATTTTGAAAACTATGTATGTACTATTGTACTCACATATTATATACATTATAAACATACTCCAAAGTTAAAATGATGAGATCCCACTATACACCCGCACATAGCTAAAGTTTAAAAGACTGACGATAAAGCCAGTTGGACCTGCATACATCATTGGTGGTAATGTAAAATGACATAAGAACTTTCGAGAATAATTGGGCAGTTTCTCTTAAAGTTAAAAATGCACTCCCCCTGAGACCCAGCAGTTCCACTCCTTGGTGGTTACCTAAATGAAGTAAGGAATTTCTTTGTGGAATATATGTTTCCACAGAGATTTGTACATGAAAAGCTAGAAGCACCCCAAATGTCCATCAGCAGATGAAAGGACAAGCCAATTGTAATAGTACATCCAAACAATGGAATGCTATTAAGTAATACAAATTGATAAACTACTTTTATGCATAACAGTATGGATGAATCTCAAAAATATTATGCTGAGTAAAAGAAGCCGGATACAGAAGAGCATATTAATTTATTCATATGAAATACTGAAGTAGGCAGAACGAATCTAATAGAGACAGAAAGCACATCAGTGGTTGCCTGAGGGTAGGTGGTGGCGAGTGGGGTGAAGGAGGGGTCAGGATTGACCATGAAGGAAATCGGGGGTGCTGGATATTTTCTATACCTTGATTGTGGTGGTAGTTACTTGGGTACACATATTTATTAAAACATATTAAACTGTATACACTTAAAATGAGTGTGTTTCATTGTATTTAAATTATTCAACAAGCATTCAGTAAACATGCTTTTTAAAAAACAAAAGTAAAGTTCTATTCACTTTTGTACTGGAAGTCTTAGTTCGTGCAGTAATATAAGAACCGGGAATAAAATGCATGAAAAGGCAGGAAAAGATGAGACAAGGATGAAAATCAATAATATTTTAAAACATATGTATTTCACTAATAGCACACAAAAACCTATAGAGTTGTGTGATTTTAAATATTGATTTAATATTTGGTGATAATGTGATTTAAACGTCTGGTTCTGTATTAAATATATTTTAATTAGTTAATGAGGGCTGTTGCTGCTGGGTGGACAACATACAAATACATGTAAATTCAAATGGAGGAAGGGCAAAATAATTTGAGCTAAATAAATAAATCACAATACTCAATTTTTAACCCATCTACCACTATGCAACGCAAATAAAATTTAGTTAATACATATCTCTTCTCTCTGATAGTCAATCAAAAAGTCTTACAAACTAATCAGAAGGTGTTACATTTTTACATTTTTAAGAAATAGGTTTAAAATTATTAAAATTCTTCTTTTGGAAGATTTTTAAGCAAATTAGAAAATCGTACTTCCAAGTTTTAAAAATTTTTCCGATCTGAGACTTTTTATGTCATTTTCAGAAATGAAATCATGAAGCCATGAAATATCCCAAAACAACAATTTTCAAAATGTTCTTTCCATAGCATGAGTTTCTCTTGAAAAATTGTTCCTCCCTCATTCATTACTAAAAGTCATCTTTGAAAGGGCAAATTAAGTTTATTTTTTCAAAAGTGCCTGCTGGTAGAATAATTCTGACAGCTACATGTCATCATAGAAAATTTCAGCAAATTACAGCTCATGTCTTTAACAAGAAAATTCCATGATTCATTTGTAAGTGGAGCAGCTCTTATGAATACTTTGCTATGAAATAGCCAGCAAAGGCTCATTGCTGTAAAGATTTCCCGGGACATCCCTATGTTATTACAAAGTACTATAAACAGTGTACTGTCTCGTAAAGGCTTTCTTAAAAAACATAAAATTATTCACATCGATGACATCCCATAGCCCATGTGGACTTCTTACTTAAACTTTTTGTCTTTAATAACTTACTGATGTATGATGCCGTGAAGGAATTTCACGTGTGGAGCTATCTCTGAAACATTCTCTTTATGTGAATTTTTTAGAAATTGGCACCAAAATAACTGCTCCATCAGTGGTTACATGTACACAGTTTTCCCATATATTGATATTATTAAAGATCACGAATCTTCAGTACATGGTTTCTTTAGTGGGCTCTCAGAAAAACAGTTGTTCTGGTACCTGTTTTTGAAACAGAATCTAGAATTTAACATGACTTATGTTAGGAACATCTGTATTTAATACAAATGTAGCAAACCTTCCACATAGCATATTTTTTCTGAATTGTTTCTTAAAATCATCAACAGTGTTTTCTCTGAGTTGTCAATAATATTTGCTAATAGATGAGTGCATTTTACTTTTTTGCTATATTGTTTCCATGTATTATTTCAGTCGTTTTTACCACAGCAGGAAGAACCAGTATTTCTCATTGATGTGTGGCTTTGATCATTTGTTACTATGTAAGGAACCTCAGAAATGGCATATAAAGCTTGGAGAAATTTTATGCAGAACTGGATTGAGTAATGTATTCCTTTAAACAGTTGTTCAAAAAAAAAAATTGTAAAAGTTTGTCTCCGTATCTCAGATGATGAGCTGTTTAAATGTCTTACAAATCCAGATGCTTTTTACTAGCACCATATATAACCTTAAGGTGAGCTTTGTTGTGAATGATACTGGGTGTAAATATATATTTCAAAAAGTTTCTCTGTAATTTTGAATCTTTTAAGCTGTCTTCTTGTAAGAGTTAAATATCCATTATTTTTGCATGGATCTAACAAGAGCTAGTAATGAGAAGGGTCAGGTCTGCCACTGTCTTGTGTGCTTGTTTCTGTATGATGACTATAGGGGTACGTCTGGGATGTCCTGGACCCTGAAAGAGGGTGACAGGGTGCTATGTCGGAAGAAAATGGGTAACTGGAGCTCCTCAGTTTGCTTTCTCCCCCCTCCCCCACCTTCACTGCCAGTCCTGTGATTGGCATATAAAATAGAGATCACGAGTGTGGGCTCTGGGCCCCGTGCCTCTGGGTCGTGGAGCGGCCGCCCGCGGTCTCCTGCGCAGATGGGCCCCGTGGCCTAGCGCCCCCGTCCCCAACGCCAAGGCCCGCGAGGGGTTGCCCCCGAGGTTTCCACCAACCCACGAGGACGAGCGCGGCAGCCATCCCCTCCAGCTGCTCGCTCGTGGCCACCCACGACTACTGCCGGCGCCGCCTGGTCTCCGCTTCCAGTTCACAGCTCCTGCGGAAGCCCTTGCCCTCCACCCCGTCTCCCTAAAGCCCACCCGGGACACTGGTGGGCTGGCTGCTTTTTCGGGAAGTCCGCTCTCCCATTCGTGGCCACAGTGTTGGAGTCTCGCCAGCACTCAGAAATCTGCCCAGGCCTCCACCGGCAGTGATCACCTGTGACCTGGCTCGGGAAGCCGTAGGCAAGTAGCAGCCTGGCGGCCAGCCTGACAAAACCCCCGGCAGGCCCCCGTCCTGAAGGGCCACCGCCAGCTAGCTGCCAGGCTTACTTCAGGGGCGCTAGGCTTCTCAGAGCCCCGCCCCTCCTTCCCCTCCCCCAGACTAAGCAGGCTGCAGCCAATGGAAGCAGTTGGGTTTTTTAATGTCAAAACAGCAAAACACCAGAAAGGAAGTTGAGAAGACCCCATTCTTTACTATCCAAGCCACATGAGAGCCTTACTGACACCCCATAACCCTGTGCCTTGCACCAAGTGGAAAATAAACTCCAAGCAGGCAGCGGAAAAAAAAAGTGTGTAGGCTCTGATATCAGTGTCCGTCTGGGGGAAAGGCTGGCTCTACCATCTACTTAGCTATGGTTTTGCACAGGCTGCTTCAACTCTCTGCACTTTGGTTTCCTCATTTGTACAATGAGGATATTAATAATAGTACATCTGATTATCTGTTCCTTTCCCTCTTTCTCCGTATCCAACACATCAGATCTAGCAAGCTCTTCCTTCAAAATATATTCTGAATCCACCCACTGTTCCCCACTCCCCTCCAGGCAAAGCCGTCTCTTACCCAGAAGAGCAGATTAGCCTCCTAACTAGTCTTCTTGCTGCTATCCGTTTCCCTTCTGTTCTGTTTTGCACGTTGAGGCCTGAGTAATTCTTTTAAAGGATATGTCAGAACCTGGCGCTCCTCTGCTCAAACCTTCCAGAGGCTCCCCAGGCTAGCCTGAGTTGAGTCCAGAGTCCTTCCCACTGGCCTCCCCCCTGCCCCCGTCTCGGACCACGTTTCCTACCGCACTTCCCCTCGCTCGCTCTGCCCCAGCCTTTCTGCCTTTATTGCTCTTCTCCGAAGGAACAGGCACACTTCCTATTCCTCCTGGTCTTTGCTCTCACTGTTCCCTCTTACAGGAAAATCCTTCCCCCAAGCGGCCACAGGGCTGGCACTCATTCCACAGTTCTCCTCAGATGTTAACGTAGAACCGAGGTCTTCCCTGATCACTCAGTGAAGAAGCACCTTCCTTTGGACCATATTCGTTATCCCTTTACCCGCTTTACGTTCGCTAATGGCACTTTTATACTCTAAGATATTTCAAATCAACAGCCCGCTTGTCTGTCTCCTGCCACTAGCCCAGTGTCTCTCAGTCTGGGCTGATCTGGCCTCCCTGGGGACATTTATCAGTGTCTAGAGACATTTTGGGGTTGTCATATTGGGAGAAAGGGGCTACCCCTTTCTCCCAATATGACAGGGATGCTGCTAAGCACCTCAAATGCTCCAGACAGAAGCCCCCAACAAAAAATTATCTGGCTCCAGACGTCAATAATGCTGACATAAGCAACCGCACTGTAGAATAGAAGGGGTGTGAGAGCAGAGACCTGGTCTGTGTTGTCTCCATTGTCCACGGTGGTTACAACTGTGCTTGGCACATAGGAGGTGCACAGTACATTTCTGTCGAGTAAATGAATACAATGAGAGCGTGTAAACCATTCAGCATAGAGTCTGCAAACGGAACTCTTCCCTTTAACGTCGAACAGATATTTATTGAGCTTCACAGCCTGCCAGGCACTGTGCTAACTTTTGAGGATATAACAGTGAGCACGATATCCTAGGTCTCTGCTCTCATTAAGGCTCCCTTTTAGTGGACGTTAATATTAGCTGTTCTTGTTATTAGCTTGCTCATTGTTTATATCAGTCATCCTGGCACTACCTACGGTTTTGTTGTGTTATGGTTTTTATTTTTCAGTGATACTTTGGAAAACTTAGAGAGCTTAGATTTACCACAAGCGGCCTGGCATAGTGTAAATAAGGACTGTGGAATTTGGAATCAAACAGCCTAGGTTGATATATGGGCTGTAGCATTTAATGTAGGTGTATCTGTCAGGATAGGCAAGGCTTTTTCCTCAAGGTTCTGTTACAGTAACAAAAAACTCCAACTTCTGGGGCCTAACAACAACAAAAGATTTATTTTTTTGCTCCCACGTCCATGGCTATGGCTTATTTTATTGACTAAAGCAACTCACATGACCAAGCCTGACGGGAATGGGTCATAGGAAGGGGAAGAGAATATTTGTGAACAATAGGAAAACGGTTTGGTTTCTTCAACTTCAAAGATAAGTCTAATTTTGTAAAATCTGTTAGTCAGGCTTTAGGTTGCAAATCACAGAAGAATAACTCACATTGGCTTAAGAGGAAAAAAAATTTATTGCCTCACATAACCAGGGAGTCCAGAGGGGAAGTGGCTAGCCATCCAAATGAGGTTCTCTCTCTCTCTCCCCCTCCCTCTCTCTCTCTCTCTTCTCCCCCGCTTTACCGCTGCTTCCTTCTCTCTCTGTCGGATTTATGCTCCTACCGTAGACAGTCCATCTACATGTGGAGGGGAAGACCAGCAGCAGCCCCTGAATAACATCCTTTCAGATGCATGACTCAGAAGACAAGTAACCTTCTCCCCCAGGTCTACGTTGAAAAAATCTCGGGAAAGGATTTTGATTAGTCTAGCTACCTAGCTACCTATCCTTCTGATCATTGTTGTCCAGGGAATGGGAGTACTGCGGTTGCCTGGCCTGGGTCCCAGGCCCACTTCTGTGGCTTGGGCGGTGGGGGGAAGCTGGCTGTAATTGGCAGCCTCACCAGCATTGCA
This sequence comes from Lipotes vexillifer, assembly GCF_000442215.2. Taxonomy (NCBI): domain Eukaryota; kingdom Metazoa; phylum Chordata; class Mammalia; order Artiodactyla; family Lipotidae; genus Lipotes; species Lipotes vexillifer. The sequence continues at coordinate 451,529 of NW_006791108.1, read as the reverse complement.
GGATCAGAATAGGGGAGGAAGAATTGCCCAGAAATTCCCAGGAAGAGCAGGTCCTGCTCAGGTGAAATCAACGCAAGGCTCAAACACATACCCGCCTAGCTCTAAATAAGATAAAGCATGTGAAAGCCTTTTGCAAACCGTGAAGCATTGTCCAAATGCTAGTGGCTGTTCTTATTCCAAGTTGAACACAAAGCCCCATTATTTACAAGGGTACATTTAATGCTTTTGGCAGGCCAGCATTGTTCCACACGCTTACTTAGGTGAAAGTAAAGTTGCAATAAACAGGCAAGAGGTTACTAGCAAATCGCAGTCAGTGACAAAAACCGTTTAGTATTGAATCTAGAAATGGCTGCTTGTTACTTTGGAATGAGGTTGCACCTGCCAGACAACAGCTTTATGGTGACACTGTGAATAGTTCTGCAGTATGCATTTGCTGAGTGCTACTATGGCCCTGGCTTGGTGCTAGGGGATATTCTGGAAGAATAAGACACAGCCCCTCTCCTGGAGAAATGTTTCACTCTGAGCAGATCCCAGTAGCTCCAAATATGCAGATTATGTCAAGGAAGGATCAGGACAAATTGAATTTTTCACTTTCCTCCTGATGCCTTGACAGTCTATTTCTCATACTTACTGAATGATGTTTAATTTAATTCGTGTGCTTGAGGCAGCATGCTCTGCGTTGCAGCTGTGCACAGTTTGTTTGAAAGGGCTTTCGTGGCAAGGCCAAAGGCAGGAAGCACACTACCATGGTACCTTGATGAATGGATCCCTTGGGAAGGAAGCACCTTTATAATGAAGTCACAAAAGAAATCTTCATAAATCCTTGGAAGCTCAGCAGCGAGTGTGTGTGAGTGCAAACAAAAATACTTGCACAGCGACCCTGTTGAAGGTGGATAAGGCCAATGCTAGGCAGAATGTTTAAAAATCTTACTGCTGTGTCTCCAGGCGCCATTTCTATAGCCGTCTTCCCAAACACACACACATGCACACACACGTAGGCACACACTGCATTCGTCTCTGTTGTGAACACTCCTCCTGCTTCCAGAACCCAATGCCTCCTGCTTTTCCAACCAAAACAGGGAAGAAGAAATAGCTGTCACTTTCCCTTGTTGATTGATCAACTGGGTTACTCTTGTGTTACTGAATTTCACCTTCTTAATCCCTTTGCATTTTAGGCCTTGAACTCTAACTGGGATAAATGACAGCTTCTGAGAAAACGAATATGTGTGTTGGGGAGATGGGCAAGGTGTTTGGAATCACACTTAACCTTATTGTGACAACAGTCCTAAAGGTGAGTCTGATTCAGTCTTTATAGTAAGAGGAGGGGACGGTCTTAAGATCCGTCTCTCTTGAGCCTCCCGCTTCCCAGAGCCTTAATTGGCTGGGGGCTTTGTCCCACAGCTGGCATGCAGAAAGGCCCAGTCTCTTGATCTTGACTCTCTTCCAGGAACCAGAGCTGCCCCAGAGACAGAGAGGATTCACTGACAAATATGTCCTTTTCCTTTTCCTATACCACCTGTATATTAGTTTCCTTGGGCTGCCGTAACAAAGTACCATAGACTGAGTGGTTTCAACAACAGAAATTCATTGTCTCACAGTTCTGGAGGCTAGAGGTCCAAGATCAAGGTGTCAGCAGGGTTGGTTTCTTCTGGGGCCTCTCTCCTTAACTTGTAGACAGCTGTCTTGTCCCTGTGGCTTCCCGTGGACTTTTCTCTGTGTGTGTCCCTGTCAGGACTAGGGTCTGTGTTTGTGTGTGGATTAGGGCCCACCCTAATGACCTCATTTTAACTTAATTACCTCTTTAAGGCCCCTTTCTCCAAATACAGCACATCTGAGGTGCTAGGGGGTTAGGACTCTTAACATATGAACTTGGGGGGGCGGGGGAGGTACACAATTAGCCCATAACAACTCACCTCCCTCCCTTTATCCTGACAAGTGGCCTGGCCCCTTCCCCTCCCTTAACTGCCTGATCCAGGCAGACTTGGCTGTCCCAGCTCCCTAGTGGTCAGGCGTGTGGAACCAGAGAGAAGAACTAAATGGTTTCCCCCCAAAAAAGCTGGAGACAAAGCCAAGAAGCCCTTGAAGCAGGGGGTGGAAAGCCTGGCAGGTGTGAGATGGTCATAGAAGCTGAGGTTTAGATCTGAGGAGTCAGGCAGCCAGAGTGGACATGAATGAGGAACAAGAAATCAGCGTGGTGACAAGAGGGTGGCCTGGGCTAACAGCAGAGGCGGCAGGCTCTAGCCCAGGGCTGCTTTCTAGACGCTAGTGGCGCTAATCCAGCCTTACATGGTTTATTCGAAATCTGGGCTTTCTCTTCCTTGCCTTGCCATCTCCAGTTTGTGATTTTGTGACGTTATACTCGTTGTTTTCTCTGCTCAAAATCTCCTCCTACCCCAGTATTAACCTCATAGCTCCTGCATGACCTTCTGGATTTTATAAACTTGTGATGTCAGGCCTCCCTAGTTCAGTACATTTTCATTTAGCTGTTCAGAGATCCAACTAGATTATTAAATTCCATGAAAATAGAGACACACCTTACACTTTTTGAGTCTCTACAGTTTTAAGTTCTCAACAAATGCTTTATGGAATGAATGTTTTGTATTAAGTTACTTAAAATCTTTCTTTGAGCTGACTTGGCTTATATATCCCTTATGTGGCTCTCATTCTGCCTTATATGTAAGGAAGTGTATGGTGTTTAGCTCAATGCTTTAAATAGTATAAGCAGTTTATTGAAATGGTTAGGAATGCAGACTCCGGCACCAGACTGCTTGGGTTTGTGTTCATTTTTTATTGGCTTGGTGACTGTATTGGCTTGCTAAGGCTGCTGTAACAAAGTACCACTGGGTAGCTTAAAAATAGATTTATTGTCTCAGTTCTGGAGGCTAGGAGACTGAGATCAACGTGTCGGCTGGGTTGGTTCCTTATGACAGTTATGAGGGTGAATGCGTTCCATGCCTTTCTCCTAGCACCTGGTGGTGTGCTGGAATCTTTGGCGTTCCTTGGCTTCTGCTGTATCAACCTGATCTCTGCCTACATCTTCACACTGGTGTTCTCTCTGCGTGCCTGCTGGCGTCCAAATTTCCCTTTTTTGATAAGGAGACCAGTCATGTTGGATTAGGGGCCCACCCCACTCCAGTGACTTCAACCTGACCTAATTACATCTGCAACAACTGTATTTCCACGTAAGGTCACATTCAGAGGTACTGGTGATTAGGACTTCAACCATATTAATTAAGGGGAGGGGAGAGACAATCAACCTATAACAGTGACCCTTGGCAAATTACCTAGTTTCATTTTCCACGTTAGCAAAATAGAATAAAAAATATAGCCTACTTTGTAGAGATATTGTGATTAAACAAATGAATATATTAGGCACTTGAGACAGTGCAAAACATAAGTAAGCCCTGCATCAGCCTTAGCTGTTATTTTTGGCCGTGTATATGTCTGTCTCCTGCACTAACCTGTAGTGGCCAGGGCCTCTACTTGGTCATATTTGTAATGCTCTCCCATCATGTAGTACAACAGAGCAGAGCACTTTGTGCCTGATACCTAATCTTTGAACTGATTGGTTAACCCAAACGTAGGGACAATTCAGAGTGATACTGGGGCTGGAATTAAAAGTCCATCTGGCTTTGTGAGATAGTATATTTGGTAGATTACACTTTATCATGCCATTCGCATAGTTGGGTCCCCAAAGGCTTGCCCTGGGAAGTATTTGAAACCCCTCCCCTTTCTTGATCTCTTCCTGAGGTTTCTGGCTTTCTTAGAAAGGCTTAGGGAATTTGGTATTACATATACAAATGCTGTGTTTTGTATCCAGGTATAGAGAGAGAATTCAGCCTGAGTGGCTTACCTTTATTTATTAGCATAATTGAATGCTGCAGTTCTGTGGTTTTCTACTCTACTCCTTTGTGGTGTTATCAGTGCAAGTCAGGAAAAAGAAGGGAAGAGCAATGTGAATTTCTTCCTCGGAGGCCAGGCTGGGCCATCTGGCAATCTTTAAATCTGGGTGCCAGATTGAATAACATGCTTTGGGTGACTTTTTAAATGTATTATTCAGGGTAGATGTTGTTTTAACCTCTGTGCTTCACACAACTTCCTAGCTAGTAGGAATCTTTTCTCTCCTTTGCTTGAAAATTATATGGAACACAGCCCACTAGAGACTAATAAATCAGCAGGAGAATTCCTCAGCTGGTCTGCATAGCAGCTAGTGATGGAGAAGGTGGTTGAATTATTCTGTGTAAAGCCAGGACAAGGAAACGATGTGCAAGTGTCATTCAGCAAATCTGTGAGACACAGTCTGGATCCTGACTGATCTAGCAACTCAGATCTTCCTCCTGATGGAGGACAGTGAGTTCAGCTTCTAGCCTTGACTGGGTTGCTCCTTGGTTTCTTGAAATTCACAAGTCACATCACTTTTCTGCATCTCAGTTTCCTCTCTTGTACGATGAGGTCATTGAACTATAATTGTGATCTTGGAGGTCCCTTCTATGCTTTCACTTCTTCCATCACATTTTATAAACCTATAAACCCCAAGTCTTCTGTCTTCAGGCTAAATGGTTACAATCACTCGAGTTTCTGACAAACTACCCTTACTCTCTTGGAGCTCAGTGCCAATATTTGTATATTCTAAATTGCATTATCTCAAACTGAACTCAAGACTCGAATGAGAGCCCGAGTCTGTTTTATAAACAAACCCTGTGAAACAAGGGGGACACATGAGGTCAACTCTATTAATATTGAGAAATTATCTGAGTGTCTCAGCAAAGAAGTGTCCGCACATGTTAAGATAGAAAACTAGGCACCATCACTGTGCATATGTGTTAAAGGAAAGCTGTTTCTCTACCCACAACTCTTATGACACCAAATGTGTGGGGTTTCTCCCCCCATACCAACCAATTTTCCAACCCTCTGGATACCAACTGGGTGTCATATAATTTAATTCAATTCTGACACTAATTACTTGGAGTTAGTGTCAGATTCCACAGGTTGAAGGGCTCAGCTTCACAAGACTGCCCTTACTTCAGACACCAGTCACAAGTGATGGGTCCCCAGGGTACCCATACTTCTGTCCATCTTGGCTACTAAGTCAGGGTTTCCTACAAACCCACTCAGTTTCAGTAATTTGCTAGAACAGCTCACAAAACTTAAGGAAACATCTACTTACATTTATCAGTTTATCATAAAGAATATTATAAAGGGTACAGATGTACAGCCAGATAAAGAAGTACATAGGGTGAAGTCTAGAAGGGTCCCAAGTACAGAGTTTCTGTCTCCATGGAGTTGGGGTGTGCTGCTGGCACGTGCATGCGTTCACCAACCTGGAAGCTCTCTGAATGCCCTAGATGAGGGATTTTTGTGGAGGCTTCATCATGTAGGAACGATCACGATTGATTATTATTAACCCAGTCTCCAGCCCCTCTCCCATCCTTGGACAATGGGGGATGGGACTAAACACTCCAAGCTTCTAATCATGGCTTGATCTTTCTGGTGACCATCCTCCATCCTGAAGTTATCCAGGAGCCCAACAAGAGTCAGCTCATTAGAACAAAAGATGCTTCTATCGCCCCGGAAATTCCAGGGGATATAGGAGCTCTGTGTCGGGGCACCAGGGGCAGGGATCAAATATATTTCTTATTTTGCCACAGTGTCTTTGTGAAGTTACAGAGTAAAACAGAAATCAAGAGAAGGGGGACTTCCCCGGTGGTCCAGTGATAAAGAATCTGCCTTCCAATGCAGGGGATGCGGGTTTGATCCCTGGTCGGGGAACTAAGATGCTGCATGCCGTGGGGCAACTAAGCCTGCGTGCTGTGACTACTGAGCTCGCGTGCCTCAACTAGAGAGCCTGCGTGCCGCAAAAACAACAGAGCCCACGTGCCCTGGAGCCCACGTGACACAACTATAGAGAGAAAATCCACATGCCACAATTAGAGAGAAGCCCACGTGCCCCAACGAAGAGCCGGCGCCTCGATGAAAAATCTCGCATCCCTCGAGGAAGATCCAGGTGCCGCAACTAAGACCCGATGCAGCCACCACGCCCCCCCCCCCCCAAAAAAGAAAGAAATCGAGAGAAGGAAATGCCAAGAGGGAAAAGCATCCTTCACCTTTAACTTAGGACTTCTTAGCAGGAGGACTAAGGTCATTGATAACTGGCAGAAAGAGATGAAGGGTCTTCCAGAAATCCTTCACCAGGTCCCTTTTTAGTCAGATCTTGCTGAAACATTTCTGGGAGATAACAAGTCAGTTAAGGCACTGACGGCCTGGGGATGAAATTTTCTGTGGCAGGCTTAACTGGGACAATGTGTGGTTTGGGATCGTCTTGGAAGGAAGATGCTCTGTGGCTGGATATTCCTCTGAAGCCAAGAGGGCTTCAGATATGGAAGAAGTCCTGAAACGTCCAGTCTTACTGAACCATCCCTGTAAGAAGGGAAGTGGTGTGGGGAAGGAGGAAGAACACATATCCAGAGGCAGATGCTAAGAGTCTGTGAGTTTTAAGAGTAGAGTAAATGCGTTTGATTCAGACCTAGTTTCTTATTAGAGCCCTGCTGCGTCCGTGTGTTTATTCTATAAGTTCCTAATTATAGCCACTCCGTAATGGAGTTCTACCCAAGCTGACACTTCTTTAGACCTGTTTGTGGTTGTTACACATACTTGCACCTATTCATAGTACTGCTTGGATGAACTTCTAGAAATGTGGTTCTTTCATAGGCAGCTATTTTAGACTGGGTACTCGTCTTAAAAGGCACCTGGAGAAAAGAAAATTCAGGATGCCTCGGCTACATCTTTGTGACATAGGCGTTTTATCCGCCCTCACCCTGGAGGAACAATCCCATCTACTCATCTCCTGTCTTCAGAGCTCTGTAGAGCTGCCTGGAGATCGCGCCGCTAGATATTCTCAGGTCACTAATTGCTCTCAAAGCCAAGGATGGGCTAATTAGCTGAATTCCACATTTGAGAAGATGAAACATTTGAAATTTGGTTAACACCTGAGACAGTTTTTATACTCACATATTTGGTGGAAAATGCAATCTAAATAATCCCACTTCCTTAATATTTAAATTGTTAAAATGTTGCTTTGTCAGAATTATTTTATAGATGCATAATTTTTTTCAACAAGGCTCCTCACATTGTTTTGACCAATAGCCAGTTTACTGGTATTGTTTTTATAACTTCCAAATCAGCAGAATGAGTATAATTTGTCGGTCATTTTTATATATTGAAAGCTCTAACTTCAGACGCTCTTTGTTGTATACTTTTAAATGACTTTTGCCATTAAAAAATCTCAGTTCAGTCAAGCGTTCCTTTAGCGACCAGTTGGTACGGCGGAACAGGAGTAGCCTTGATAGAATTAATCATATTGAATTTCAGTTTTCCTCTCTGTAAAGTAGAAATAATATTAACACCTCACTCACAGTGTTAGGGAATAGATATGAGAAAATAAATGGGACACGCTTTGTGATAGGTAAGGATCTAACGTTATCATTGGTTCTACTAAAAGCAAAGCCACCAAAATATAATCATATAAATATATAATTATATAACCTAACCATAACCATAGTTATATAATCATACAACTGAATACTGTTGCTATATCTGCACAGAGGAGGCAAATCAAAATTTAATTTTTGTATTCATATGCTGACATTTAACATTTCTCTAATGACCATAATTGCACCGGAGACTCACAGCCCTGAAGATTGCTTATGGATGGAAAAGAATGCCTCACTGGAGAAATGACTCATTTGTATAAGGGGAAGCACAGACAGAAGAGGAGACTCTCACCCATCCACACCAGTCCTCTACTACCGTGTGCTCCCTTGGAGCCCACAAGTAACTCAGCTAAAAGCAAAAGGGTAGAAATTGATCTGAGTTCTCAAACTACATGGTTCTGTTATGACTCACACGGTTAAGAGGCCCCTTGGGCTGAACAAGACACCCAGCATCTATCAGTTCATCTCCATGTAACTAACACAAAACCCAAATTAACACTGACTTAAGCGCACAGGAGCTTTTCTATCCCATGCAAAGGAAGTCTGATTGAGGGAACCTAAGGCAGTGTGGCAGCTCCACAAAATTTGTAGAACCCCAGGCTTCTTGCATCTTCCTGCTGCACTAGCCTGGTACATGGCTTATCTCTTGCAAGTCACCTCAATGTCCAAGATGGCTGCTGGAGCTTCAGCCAACAAATCCATGTTCTAGCCAATAGGATGGATAAACGGAAGACTCAAAAATGTCTTTCCCTAGCTTTTCCTCCCTCCTTCAAGAAACCTTCCAGGAAGTCCCTCCCAACAAATTCATGCTCTCATCTCAGAGGCCAGAACTTGGGCATTAGCCACACTTCACTGCAAGAGAGGCTGGGAAATATAGTATTTCAGCTGGTACATTGTGGCCCACAGTAATATAGGCATTTTATTAATAAGGTGAAAGGCAAGAATGGATTTGGATAGGCAACTAGCAATTGCCACACAAAGTATAAATTACTTGGGGCTTTTTGGGGAAGGCATAGAAAGGGAAACTTATGGTCAAGGAGAATTGCTGCCTGGTGACTTGACCAACTGCCTACTTCCACACTCCCACTCCTACTCTACACTGATCACTGACAGCCTGGTTCACCCACCACAGGGCAAAAAAAAAGAGGGTTAATAGCTAGCATCTGTGGTGCACTTGCTATTTGCCAAGCCATGTATAATCACTTTTCATGCATTATCTCATTGTCTCAGAGCAACCCATAAAGTAGGTGCTGATATTATTCCTGTTCTACATACATGGAAACCGAGGCTTGAGATTAATTAATTTAACCAAGATTACTAGGAGACAGAGAAGCAGCGATTAGAAGTCAGGTCAGTTATCTCCAAAGCAAGTACTCTTAACTAATGTGCTGTACATTACACCTACAAGAAAAGGAAAAGGGAAGAGGAAAAAAGTCATGAAGAGGTGACAGAATAAGTCCCAGCACTAAAGTGAAAATGGTATATTAAAATGCTAAAATATAATTTTTTAATGTAAAGTCATGACTCCATACAAATATTAAATTAATGTGACAACTATTTTATGTAACTCATTAATAGGTTAAATGGGTACAATATTAAACCTGTTTCAAAGGAGAAGTCAGAGAACCATATATATAGGCAATGAGGAATGCTGGAAAGAATTTGCAAATAGGTGCAAGACTGGTCTATCTGTAGGGCAGTAATCATTTGCATTCTACCAGATATAATTCCTTTCCATTTCTAAGGACAAGAATTACTTGCGTCATCCATTAGTTTTGCTTACAGGGTTGAAACATAGCGCTAAGACTCGGAAAGGCCAAGATACCCTGAAAGGGTATGCACCACAGGACACGGAGTAACCTTGTTGTCCATTTTAAAATATCAATGTAAAAACTTTCCTGAAACATCTAAATTGTCCTCTCTCTGTTGCCAAATATGCCAGCATTTAGCGAGACATAAAGAATATCCCCCAAATTCCTTTTACCTACTTACCCTCCGTTTATGTGCTACTAGAGGAGCAGCAAAGAGCAAGGGAAGGGCACAGAATCATCTTTTCAAACTAAGGTGGAAGCCGAATTTCCAAGGGCTGCCATATCACCTTTAGTGAGGTAATTAACAAATACTTATCAGGTGCCTTCGATGTTCCAGACACTCCGCTGGACAAGCAAAGTAGACATGGCCCCTGCTGTCAGATACTTACAGTCTACAGGGGACAACTTAACCTTCCAAGGGAGGGCAAACTACCTGGCTAATAGGATGTACAAAGGTTCAAACCCCCCCCCCCCCCCCCCCCCCCCACACACGTATATACAACTCTGAGTTGCTTCTGCAGACATTACATATTTCTTAGTGCTTGTTTTGTAACTTAGTCAAAGCATCCTTTCCAAGTCTAGGCAGCTTGTCTGCCTCCTTGATGTTCTCGTTCCCCAGTCGTTGAGCATTCTGGAACATCATCAGAGGGAAACAACTATGAGTATTAAAGTTGCCAGAATATTTTTGTTGTTGTTGGCAGCCAAACTATAGGATTGGCAGCATTTCCCTCATGAAAGCTTCACATTACTTCCTTCTGCCACCTTTGGCGATTCTGCAGTGATAAAGGGGTGTATAATCACTCCGTACAAAGAACTCTGCCCGTAAGTCACCCCAAAGAGAAACAAGAAAACGTCCCTCTCTTTGCCTCTCCTTCCCATCCTTCTGCATCTGTCACTCTCTGTCTTTCTCACTCTGTGTGTTGTCCCCCTTTGCCCCGTCAGCTAGCTCTTGTTTGCAAAGGTTTTTTTGTACTCACAGCTCTCACTGGTTCCTCCGGGGGCCCATTTACTCTTTCGTGGCTGCAGATTCCAAAAGGCCCTGGTTTCTGCACACTATGAGTGACACACCAGTAGCCCAAGAGGGGTCATATGGGATGCTCAGTGTTGATTACTGGCAGGAGGCAGCTGCACGCTGACAGAGGGACAGGAAAAGGGGGAGGGACATTGACCAGGTACTTCCTCTTCAGAACCTTCTCGGAAAGCAGCCAACCCGTAATGCTACCAGCTCTGATAACAGTTACAAACTAAACTTGTTCAAACACATTGAGAGATATAATCACTTTCCCCCAAGTCTGCCATTGCCTTGTAGCATGTCCTGGGCTTGGACACTGACCTCCCCAGGACTCAGTTTCCTGAGTTATAAAATGATGGGATCAGAGCAGCAAGTTAGTAAAGAACTTCAGCCTACATATTCTGTTGAAGTAAACTAAAGCCAATGAATTTTTTTAACAGTAAGGTTAATATGACTTTTTAAAAAATTTAAGCAGATATTTGGAATGCCCACTAAGGAACAGGGTTGAAAGGAGAGAACAGTTTAGGTATTCTGTTGTTTGGGGGACTGCTCACTGACCATTTAAAATTAAAGTAATACTTGAACATGAGGAAGGGGAATCAAACTGTATAGGAGAGTCTAAAATAAAAAGTAATCATCTTGCGCTCACTCCACTCATGCCTGATCACATTTCCCAGTGTGAGCTACTCTGAACTTCCGTTATTTAATTTCTTTAGCTGATTACCATGGTAACTTTATGTCTCTAATACTCACATTTCTGTTTCCTGAACTATATCTACTTTGCATATGCACTGCTGACCGTCAGTGTAATAGTGGAAGAACTTTCCTCTGCTAGTGTAACTCCCAATTTTGTTTGGTTATATTATTTCTAGATTGTCAAGATTTAAAATATGTACTTCGCTGAGTCTTTAATGCTTTGTTTATAGGTTGCTTCGGAAAGTTTACCCCCCACCAAAAAGCGTACTAAGTATAACGATCATATAAATATCTTTCACCATGGAACCAAGTATTTTGTTCACCTCATGATAAAAATTCACTCCTTCCTATGAAAGAAATGAAGTCACCAACACTCTCATACCTCCTCCTTCGTCCTGCACCTTTTGTTATATATTATTTTTATTGGTACATTGTCAAGGTGTAATGTAATTCTCATTGAAATATAACCAAAGTTCATGTAACTGTTTAGTATTTGTTCTGTAATTAAATGGATTCATTTCAAACCATTAGTCTTTTGTGTGGGTGTGTGAATAGCAGAAACAGCAAAGTCACTGACGAAAAGTGAAGTTCCGACACATCTCTTTTGTCTTCTCAGTTAATAAATAAAAGAACAGGCATTTTATCAAAGAAGACATACACCTGGCAAATGAACACAATAAAAATGTTCAACATTATGAATCATTAGGGAAATGCAATCAGACTATAGTGAGATACCGCTACACACTTTAAAACAGGCAACATTTTAACTACTGACCATACTAATCAAGTACTGGTGAGGACTGTAGGGGAACTGGACTGCTTCCATAGCGTTGATGGGAATGCATAAGGGTACAGTCATTCAATTGAGAATATGAAACCATATATTCAAACGAAGAATTTTATGCACATGTTCATAGTAAGCTTATTTGTGGTGGCCAAACTGCAAACAAACCAGAAAACCCCTTTTGTTATTTTTCAGGAAGAAAATGAACTATTCATACCTGCAACTTAAATGATGCTCAAAATAATTATGCATCATGAAAGAAAAGGACAAATACAAAAGTAAACATTAAGTTGCCAATGATATTAACAGTCTAGAAAACACCAATTGAGTGGGGAAAAACGTAAATCAATTGTAACTGCCTGGGAGTCCTGGGAGACGTGTCAGAAGGTAGATATTGGTGTTGGGTGTTTGTTATTGTGATAATGGATCCGTGGCTTTACAAATATGAAAACTTACCAAAGTGTACATTTTAGGTATGTTAATTTCATCGCGTATCAACTATACGGCTCAGTTAAGTTTTAATGGAAATTGGCTTCACATAAAAATCTGAATCTCCTTTTCAGTAGAACTCTGCCAACCACATGTTAACTCCACCACCTCTCCTTGTCCACGGGAGGGATTCTGTTGCAGTAGCAATGACAACTGGTGAGCAATGAAAGGTGTTTCCACTTGAGTTATCCAGGAACTCTGCCTGGGTCCTAAAAATCACATGCCTGGACTACACCTTCCACTCTCATACAGCTCCAAACTCACTGGTGGTTCTCACAACTGTCCTCATCTCAGGGTGACCTCTGAACCCAACCAAAATTCTGACCTCCAGGACTCAACGTTAGTTCCACAGAGCCCTGCGGTCTACCCTCGGAGGCCTTGGAAAACAATGCAAATTAGATCACAACTGGAGCGAACCCTATTCTCTGCCATGATCAAACCATTAGTTTTTAAATATAGCTTCTTTATTGCCAAATTCTTTATTTAATTAATATCTTAATTATATGAATTTATTTTTTATTTTTGGCAAAGCAGTTTTTGAAGAAGGGCTTATGTGTGCTATCCTGATTTCTTTTCATGTTGAAAATATGAATAGTACCTCCTCTGGATTTAATCTTCTTTTGGTCACAATTTTCTTTTCTTCTAAATTTTGTAGATGTTGTCCCGTTGTCTTTTTAAAATGAATATGACTATAGAGCAGTCTAAAGCCAGCCTGATTTTCTTTCACTTTTAAGGTGATTTTTTTTTTCTCCAGGGTGCCCAAGGAATTAATTCTTCTTTCTTTAAATCTGAACTCTTGAGCAGAATATAGTTCCATGTTGCTATTACCGTATGAAATTTTCTTATGACCACTGTGTGTTTTTGCTGTTAACAGATTCCATTTTTTTTACTTCAGGGGAATTTTATTTTAATATACCTTTGAGTGATTTTTCCATTCTTCAGAGACATTAATTACCCTTATGCTGCTTTGTTTTAATCTGTCTTTCGTATCTGTTAGCTTCTATCTGATTGCAGAAATCAGTTTGTCTTTTTAAATCTGCATTTATTATGATTGTCTCAAACTTTTCTATTAAAAGAATAATTTTAAATTTCCTATTATAAAATACTTTTTACATCCAAAAATAAAGGTGAATGTAAATATAAAAACCACATATATGCCCACAACCCAGTGTAACAACTAGAATAATATAACCATGTATTAAAATTCCTATACGCTTCTCCCAAATTTCATGCCCTCTCTTCACTCCCAAAAGTACCAACATCTTAGCATAAAAGAGTTTAAAAAAATAATGTAGTATATCCTAATCAATACAGTTTACTTTTGAATACATTTGACCTTTTAAATAAAAGGAATCATACTATACATTCTTCAGCAACCTGTTTCTTTTCTTCCTGAAAATTCTGCTTGTGAAATTAATTTATGTTAACACAAATAACTGTAATTCTTTTTTCTCACTGTTCAATCGTATTCGTAGTACAGATATAACACCATTAGTTTTTATAAATTTATTTGTTTTATTTATTTATTTTTGACTGTGTTGGGTCTTTGTTGCTGCATGCAGGCTATCTTGAATTGCGGTAAGCGGGCTTCTCATTGCGATGGCTTCTCTTGTTGCGGAGCATGGGCTCTAGGTGCGTGGGCTTCAGTAGTTGTGGCACGCAGCCTCAGTAGTTGTGGCTTGTGGGCTCTAGAGCGCAGGCTCAGTAGTTGTGGCTCACAGGCTTAGTTGCTCCATGGCATGTGGGATCTTCCCGGACCAGGGCTCAAACCCATGTCCGCTGTATTGACAGGCTGATTCTTAACCACTGTGCCACCAGGGAAACCCCTAGATATAACAACATTTATTCATTCATTTCCCTGTGAATAGTTAGCTCCAGTTTATTTAAAATTTTTATTTTATAATTACCAATATTATTATAAAGTTTTAGTACAGGTTATCTTATACACGTGTTCAAAAATTTCTCTAGAATGTATATTTATAAAGGGAGTGATATTTCTAAGTTATAGAAATCTTCAGCTAATTGAGTAATGCCAAATGGTTTTCTAAAATGGTTATATGTGATTTAAGTGTAATATATTCTCTTTCTGGATGTTGGTTATGTATCACTCTAGAAAGGATAGTTGTGCTGAACTTAATTTTGGAAGAATGAGATCTGAAGTGACAGGCTAACATAGAACTATCTGTTGTAAACCAAAGAGCAAGGAAGGCAGCAGGATGATGACTCAAAGCATAGAGTGTGTCTCACATCTGGAATTAGCTGCTCTTGTGTCTTAGAGATGTTATTGGTTGAGTTTATGTCCTGTTCTCAAATATCTCTGTCGAGGAATTGTATTCAAACGTAGGATTATCAAATAACTATTTTTATTGTTTCTTAAAGATTGATCTGTGGGAGATAAATAAACATTCAAGAAAAAAACTGCAAAGTATTCAAGTAAGTTTGGATGTCTGATTTAGCCAAACCAAACAGTTTTCTGCAGAATTTCTCAAATCCATTAATATGCTAATAGACGCTGTGAATTTGTAAGAAGGATATATATTATAAAGAAGTTCCAATATTATTTGATCATGAAACTCCTTATGTTCATGGACTCCTGGAACGTACTTTGCAGAAATTTTGCTTGTTTTCTAATCATGACATGTTAGAACTAGAAGGAACCTTAAAACAACTCAGTTTTAAACTCCAGTTTTGCAAGAGGGATAAAATTAAGAGAGTTTAAGTGACTTCCCCAAGGACACACAGCTCTTCGATGGTTAAGGCGGGATTAGGATCTGTATCTTCAGATTCTTGATCTAGTGGTCTTTGAATTTGGTTAAAAAATAGATGAAGTTGCAAGATGCAGTGGCCTGTATGTATGTGGTATGTCCTTCTTTACCAGTGCGAATAGTGAGACTCAGATTCTTTCCTGTGAACCTCAAATTGCCCTTCTGACAGCTTATAACATCTTCTCTCTGAAACTATATTAGATCTCTGATCTTCATGAGGGTTCAAGAGTCTAGGATTATTCTATGTAAAGTCTCCATGTAGAGTAGATATCACACACACTTGATCATCCTATCTTACTGGTCCCTCCAGCAAGATTTAGCCAGAAAAATGTCCCTTCCAACATCATGGTTCAGGTGGATGAGGCAGTCTTATACATTGAGGTTGTGTGGACACTCTCACACCCCATAAGCAGAATTTAGGAAGGGCTTGAAATTTAGAAACGGAATCACCTTCCCATTAGGCAGTGGAGCAGTGTGAACCAGAGACCCTTAAAAGTTCCAGACCCTTTAACTTTGAAAAAAGTTGTGAGAAGTATGTCCCCAGATTGAATTGCATTGTTATTTGTTGATACACTGTTGTAATAATGAAACATTTGATGTAATCTGAATGTCCGGTAACTTGGGGTTGGTTAAATGAATCAAGGTGTGCTATGAAATACTATACATCCAATAAAAATTATGTTCTAGAGCAATTCATAGAAAGATGTCTAAAACAGAGCTTCCCGAAAAGTATGCCAGGTAGTAGGTTTTGATGCCCTTTGCCCTCATGGAAGATGGTCAGGGTCTTGTGTGGCCTGAACCCCCAGCTCAGATGTCTCAAACGGCAGGCAGTCTTTCCTATTCACACTAGTGTGTCATAAAAATGACTGTTATTTTTTTATGTATGCCATGATGCAAAAAATATTCAGAAAACTGGTCTAAAACATATTCCATGAAACAAAAGGTTATGAAATATTACTACAAAAAGTACATTTTAAAAAATAAATTTATTTTATTTTTGTCTGCGTTGGGTCTTCATTGCTGCGAGCAGGCTTTCTCTAGCTGTGGCGAGCGGGGGCTACTCTTCATTTCAGTTCACGGGCTTCTCATTGCGGTGGCTTTTCTTGTTGTGGAGCATGGGCTCTAGGTGCGCGGGCTTCAGTAGTTGTGGCCTGCAGGCTCAGTAGCTGTAGTGCACGGGTGTAGTTGCTCTGCGGCATGTGGGATCTTCCCGGACCAGGGCTCGAACCCATTTCCCCTGCATCGGCAGGTGGATTCCTAACCACTGCGCCACCAGGGAAGCCCCAGAAGTACATATTTTTATAAACAGAGATACACTCAAAAGTCTGCTAGGAAATATACCCTGCCTACACCCGGATGATGGGAATACAGTTATTTTTATTTTCATTCTTTTGCTCATCTACATTTCTCTTTTTCAGTGAACACTTTTCTTTAATAACAATAATATGACAATACTAATTTAATACTTACATGACCCTTAATATGCTTTATCTTGTTTTAGCCTCAAGCAGGCCTGTGAATTAGACACTGCTATTATTATTTTCATTATATAAATGCTATTTTTAAATTTCAGATTTGAAGCTATTAAGAACTGGACAAGTTGATGCAGAAAGGAAAAGGTGGAAATGAGACATATCTGCAAAGTAGAAATAAGAAAAGATAGGAACTAATTGTCCATGGGAAGCAACTATGTATGCCTCCAGGATATTGAGGATTATGGCATTAGTAACCAAAACGGAATCAAGGAAATACAAGATTATATAGAGATTTTAAAGAAATTTAGAGAAATGGTTAGTTTTCAAGAAGAAGCTGAGGTTGGCTCTTTACTTGTTGAGGTTGAAGAGATAACAAAGCAGGTTGGTAGAAATGTCCGGGTAATGGCCAGCGCTCAGGTGAGAGGAGAAACCTAGAGCTGTAGTGTGGACGGCCATCCACGGTGGAGCCATGCTTACAGCTATGCAGGTGAAGGGCTCTCGTGAGAAGAGAATGTACAGAGACAAGCAGGGTACCAAAAGTTTTACCCTTTGGGCCTCGTGTCCACAGACCCATGAACTTGACATCCATGTGTAGAATGTTGATAGAATGGAATTCCACAAGTCCCTGTGCATGGGTAAATGTTGACAGTGGATGACACATACAAATAGTTTTCTTCATTGTTTTTCCTTAGATCAGTGATTACTTGATTTCTTTTAAGGAAAGTATAAGTGGAAAAGACATTTAACAAACTTGCAGTGTAATGGTGGTGAGAAGCACCCTAGAGGATGGAATTCAAGGTGAAACGTACCCTAGCTTTGGGAAGAAGTGATCAGAAATTGAGAAAATGCAACTGAATCATGACAGATGCTTGGTATACTGCATTTAGGGTGAGGAAAGGGTCAAGTTCCAAAAATTCAAAATGGAGGGCCTCTGACTACATATAAATACAGTGAGCAAAGATCTAAGAGTCTCAGGAAACCAAAACTTGAAAAGGGATGTGCTGTATATATTTGTGCTGGTGCATATAAGATGTTTATTAGGAAATATTTTTTCAGGCAGCAGAAAGACATACATGTAATAATACAGCCACCTTGTCATATTTGGCATTAAGAAGAAATATATTAGAAATATAATAATTATATTTCTCTTCAAGGTCCCTCTTTTAAGAGAGTTAAAAGTTATTAAATAGAATACAGAGGACATCAAAGAAAAAAGAATAGATAACTGTAAAATGTACTTCTAAAAAAAGGCTAATGAACATGGTATTATTTTTTATTTTTTGCGGTACGCGGGCCTCTCACTGTTGTGGCCCCTCCCGTTGCGGAGCACAGGCTCCAGACGTGCAGGCTCAGCGGCCATGGCTCACGGGCCCAGCTGCTCCGCGGCATGTGGGATCTTCCCGGACCGGGGCACGAACCCGTATCCCCTGCATCGGCAGGCGGACTCCCAACCACTGCGCCGCCAGGGAAGCCCTGAACATGGTATTATTTATTTTTGGAATCAAAAGATCAAGGGATGATTTAATAAGGATCAGGATTGTTAAGTTATGCAAGATTGTTGTACAGAGCTTTGGGGCATCTTTATTAAGCCAGTAGAAAAGTAGGAAATAAGCTGAAACTATTAATAACCCCCCCGAAGTACATGCGCATATATACACACACATACTTGGACCACACACACTCACACACATGCACATATAAGTGTATGTTCGTATAAAGAGCCCGGAAGGGTCTACATCAAACTATTAGTTGTTATTATTTGTGTGTGGTGTTGATTATAGGTGTTTTTATTTGTTCCATATCTGTGTCTTCTAATTTATCCATAGTAAACATGAAATGTTTGTGCAGTAAGAAAAATGTTTTTATGGTATGTATAGAAGCAAATAGGTCACTTCCCTCTCATCCCTATCATCCTGCCAACCCCTAACCTGTAAAACTTAATTTTTATAATATTCTGTATAACGGTAGTACTGGTACTCTACTTTATCTTTTACAGATGCTAGTGAAAAGTAACCACCTTTCAGACAAGATCATTGTTTTGCCAGGGAAAATTGAAGAAATCTCACTTCCTGAGGCTGTAGATGTGATCATTTCAGAACCAATGGGATACATGCTGTTCAATGAAAGGATGTTGGAAAGTTACCTTCATTCCAAAAAATGGCTGAAAGCAAATGGTGAGTTGGCCAATTCCTGGTTTAAAAAGTAGGCTAACTTCTCTGTAAAATATGCTGTCTTACTTCCCCCATATTCAGTCCTTTACAGAAAGGAGGAGAGAGCATTTCTGTTAAACCAGTTCTTTGGTTTTCTCATCCTATTCTCCCATAATAAACGAGCTAGTCTCCAAAAGACATTGATGGCAGTGGCTGCAGTGGTATTCAGTATGGTAAAGGAGACCAGTTCCGAGTTACGTATTTTTGTCCTAGTTCAACCACTGTTTTCCTTAGCTAACTTGGCCTAACACTTGACCTTTTGACCTTTGCTTCCCCATCTGTATTATTAGAAGTAATCTCTAAAGCCCTTTCAAGTGTTGATGTTCTGTAATGTGACAAACTCTCTGGTGTCCATTTCTTCTTTCTAACCTATTCTCTTCCTACTGTATGTCTCTTTCCC
>NW_006791108.1:399051-432340 GCF_000442215.2 Lipotes vexillifer | reverse complement strand
TTCCCTATGGTCACTACATACAATCGAGATAATAATATAAAGTCCAGTATTCTGTTTGTGCTTAACGAGTGTCTGTGTGTGCTAAGCAATTTCCATAAATTATTTTATGAAAACCTTACGAAGTGTGAATAATGGAAGTTTTCAGTTTATTTGGAGGGTTAGTGCAGAGGTTCTCGGTGATTTTATACTCCTTTCCCAGGGGACATATGGTGATGTCTGAAGACATTTTTGAGTTGTCACAGCTGGCAGAGGGGGTGCTACCCGCACCTAGCGGGACAGCCGTCACACACATCAAAGGATTATCCAGCCCAAAATGTCAGTAGGGTCAAGATTGATACCTGGCTTAGTGGGAGACAGTATTACGATCTGCACTTACGAAGAGAAAACTGAAGCACAATGGGGGAAAGCATCGTGGCAAGGACACACCTCTAATAAGTGACAGAGCAGGGGTTTGACCCCAGGTCTGTCTGACCCTGAAACCCACACTCACAAGTCCTTGCACACACACTAACTTTCCACTGTTCACCAGAGAGAGTGGACATGTTCCAGCAGCACATTTTTTTCAATTAAGGGTTAGAAGGTAACTGGCCAGTTTTAACAGTTGCATCTCTGATGAGAATTGCAGCTCCTTACCGGTTTTACTTACTTTAAAGTACTATTGTTGTGGCTCCCTAGTCATACCCAGTGAAGACAAAACAGAGAATAAACTACAACTCCTACTCACCAGGTTACCTGGTCTGTATGTGTAAGTAAAGCTTTAAGTTTGTCTGTAATTTCCTGCATGTTTCAAAATTTAGGGATTTTAGAAATTAGGCATTTTTTTAAAAACTCATGCAGAAATAAATAAACTTGGGCAAAGTATACCTAACGTCAAGAACTCCATTAGCATTCCCATTATAAATCAGCCCAGGATGATCTTGGAGGCCTTGTGTTCATGTGATAAAATTGAACTATGGGAGATGAAAGCAAAGTAGCTTGGATTTCCTCCTCAGTGCCTCCCAGAAAGAATATTTGTATTTTTTTTCTGGATTTTTCTCAAATGGTTAGGTGCTTTTGAATGATGAGACTTTAAACAAAGTTAATTAACATGCATCTGTTGAGATTCCCTCTAAGCCGAATATTTAGACTTAATATCTGGGAATCCTTTTTCCCCAGATATTTGAAATGGTTATGAAATTTTATATTCGGCTACGTATCTTTAACTAGACAAGTAGAAATGAATACTGATTTTATCAGCTTTCTACCCTGTGTATTCCTGGGGGAAGGATGATTGATTTTTTTCCTAATTATTTTTATTTTCCATCAAAATAAGACATAGCTTACAACATCACATGACAATAGAAAGGCTTACAATGAAAAATAGTCACGCCTCTGCCACACCTCTTCCTATCCAGAGACTGCTCCCCAAAGGCTTTTCCTTTCAACTCTGTTCTCTGTTGCTTCTATTATTTACCTACATATTTCTATGTAAAATTATCATATTGCTATTCTTGTCACTCTCTGGATGAGAAGTTAGCTTTCCTACATAGCAGCTCCTTCCCTTCTTGAGGCATCCCCCCATGCTCTAAATGTATTTATACAGGTCCTCAATCCCTTATCCAAACCCTTGAGGCCAGATAGGTTTCAGAATTCAAAATCTGGAGGACTTTGGAAAGGTCAATAGAGTCATATACCATGTGTTACTTAACACCTCCAGTGGGATCTGAGGCAGCCCTCCATAATGAAGCACACAGTATTTCTGCAACAAAACATGAACATGGATACCAAGTAGGATAAATAAAGACTATAAACTCATGTCCGTTCAGGTCAGGTTTTGCCATCAAATGATGTTGCAAACTTACAAAAATCTGTTGCTTTGCAGAGCTTTTTGGATTTCAGAATTTTTTTTTAATATAAGGAAATATAGACCTAGATTATTACTTGTTTAAATCAGTAGTCGATGTTTACATTATAATGACAATGTAAATACTGTTCAGTGCTGAGTCAGCACTGGTATGGTAGGTGCATGTGATTATATATTTTTTTCATGAAATCCTTTGTTTTTCCTGGAGTAAATTGCCTTGTTTTATCATTCATTTAGTTTTCTGTGTACTCATGACTAATTTTTTCCATGCTTTAACAGGTCTGACAGATTGCCTATAAATATTTATTTTGTGGAATTCTCCTGTAATGCTCTGTCCTCCTCGACCACACGTGAACTGGTAGCTCTCTAGTCCTATTGTGTGGCTACCCCACTTTGACTTTCCACCATATTCTTTTGTCTTCCCCTTTCTTCGTTTATACCATTCATTTCAGCAAAGAATATTTTCTAATAGCTTCTGGAGAAAGGGTGGTTGAGAGTTTCTGTTTATTGAGTCCTGGTATTATCATTTTGTTAGGTAGAGAATTTTAACTTGAAAACAATTTTTACTCAGTATTTTTTTTTTTTTTTTTGCGGTACGCGGGCCTCTCACTGCTGTGGCCTCTCCCGTTGCAGAGCACAGGCTCCAGACGCGCAGGCTCAGCAGCCATGGCTCACGGGCCCAGCTGCTCCGCGGCACATGGGATCCTCCCGGACTGGGGCACGAACCTGCGTCCCCTGCATCGGCAGGCAGACTCTCAACCACTGCGCCACCAGGGAAGCCCTTTACTCAGTATTTTTAAGGCATCTTTTTTGGGCGTCTGGTACCCGGTGTTGCTATTGAGAAGTCGAATGCCATTCTGACTCCTGAAGTTTTAAAATGACACAGTTTTTCCTTCTGGATGCTTTTAGTATTTTTTTTTAATTTCTAGTTGTCTTAGTGTGAAGCTTTTAAAATTCTTGTGCTGGACATTTAGTGGGTATGTTAAATCAGAAGACTCATTTTCTTCTACTCTTGGAATTTTTCTTATATTTTACCTTTGATGATTTCCTCACCTCCATTTTATCTAATATCTTTGCAATTCCTGTTAGGCTTGGGCTCAGAACATCCTCCTCTGAAACTTCCCAAGTTTACACAAATAATGATACATATGACTTTTCCAAAGTTGTTTAATATCCTTGTATCTTGACATTGAAAAACCACCAAGCAATCATTATTGTTTTAACAATAGCGTTTGAGATTTATATGGAGAAATATGAATGATGTTACAGTCGTGTTTTTTCTCTGACCACCTCTGAAAATACCGTAATGAAAATGATCTGTTCTATTTTAACAGACATCGAGGGGAGCATAGTTAAAGTATGAGACCATTGACTGTTGGAAGAGATTTCACCCCTGGGTTTTTTCCTTCTGTTTATTAGCTCTGTGGTTATGGCTGAATCATTTAAATTTCCCTGTTCCTTAGTTTTCTCATTTATAAAATGGATATATTATTATTATTATTATATTATTATGAGGATTATATTATTATGAGGATTATTGTGAGGATTAAATGAATTATATTATTCATTATATTATGAGGATTAAATTATTATTTTATATTATTATGAGGATTAAATGAATTAATGTATGGGAAGCCCATAAAAAGGTTCAAGGCAGACTTAACATAAACAAGAAATTTTAGGTATTATTATTAGAATGATGATGATGATGATGAAGTTCTGTAGTTTTTTAGATGGTGAGAATAATAATGCTGATCGCCACATCTGCCTGCCCAGAAGGGCCCAACTTCAGGTCTGCCAGCCTAGGTGTTTGTTTGCCTGCTAAGTTATCTGCCTTTTCCCCCAGTGACTGCAAATGTCAGGAACAAAAGACAAGTGCTGCGGGCTTCCCAGTGTGGAGGATGGTGAGCCTGCACATAAGCATAGATTCTAACAGCACTTAAAAAGATAAATAGTCAGTATGATTATACATCAACAAAGTCTAAGAATGACAATAATAATGTGATAGGATGATGGAATGTTGATTGTTTTCAAAGCTAAGTTGTTTTTACAATAAATAAAAGAAAAAATAAATAAATAAAAGAAATGCCCAGAATTCCAAGCACTGGACATACAGAAAGGAAAAAAACTAGTAGCTGAGGTGGGAAGCAGCCGCATAGCACAGGGAGATCAGCTCGGTGCTTTGTGACCCCCTAGAGGGGTGGGATAGGGAGGGTGGGAGGGAGGCGCAAGAGGGAGGGGATATGGGGATATATGTATATGTACAGCTGATTCACTTCGTTATACAGCAGAAACTAACACACCATTGTAAAGCAGTTATACTCCAGGGACTTCCCTGGTGGCACAGTGGTTGGGAATCTGCCTGCCAATGCAGGGGAACACAGGTTCAAGCCCTGGTCCGGGAAGATTCCACATGCTGCGGAGCAGCTGGGCCCGTGTGCCGCAGCTACTGAGCTTGCGCTCTAGAGTCCATGAGCCACAAGTACTCAGCCCATGTGCCACAACTACTGAAGCCCACGCGCCTAGAGCCCGTGCTCTGCAACAAGAGAAGCCACCGCAGTGAGAAGCCTGTGCACTGCAACAAAGAGTAGCCCCTGCTCGCCGCAACTAGAGAAAGCCCGTGCGCAGCAACAAAGACCCAATGCAGCCGAAAATAAATTAAAAAAAAAATCATACTCCAGTAAAGATGTTAAAAAAAACAACAACCAGTAGCTGAGAAAGCCAATATGCCAGGTTAAATGCCTCACCTAGGACTCCAAACTTTTATTATAGTGTAGCTTTGTGACTTGCTTTGACATTCTCTTTTATATTCCCTCTAATCTTCTGCCTAATTTTCTTATCATTGCTTTGAGGCAAGTTTACGTTTTAGCCTGCTGTGTAATAACTGAGATGGGATGAAAGAATGGAAGAGGTCAAGTGGCAGGTCCAAGTAAGAAGGCAGTAGGAGTCAACTTTGAGTCTGTTGTCTTCTCAATAGGAATGATGTTCCCGACGTTTGGCGACATCCACCTGGCCCCCTTTTCTGATGAACAGCTGTACTTGGAACACCACTCCAGAGCCAACTTTTGGTAACGTTCTCTTCTCTCTTCCCCTCCTTTCAGAGTAAAGCAGAGTTCTTAAACTGTTGACATTGTGGGTCATATACTGGCGTCAGGGGCTGTCCTGTGCACTGTAGGCTGTTTAGCAGCTTTCCTGGCATGTACTTCCTGGATGCCAGTAGCACCTTCCCCCTAGGTGTGGCAACCAAAAATGTCTCCAGACATTACCAAACATCCCCTTGGAAGGCAGAATCACCCCCTGTTGAGGACTACTGAAATAGACAAATAAGGGAGCCGGTTAGACAAAATCAAACATCCAAAAAACTGCCCTAATGCTAAAATAATAGCATCCTCCCCCTGCCTGCTGTTCCTCCCTTTCCACTTCCTCCATCCGTTCTTTTGGCCCAAGGCTATGGCTTCTGCTAGAACTTGCCTTTGTCAGAGAGCAGATCAATCAATATACCTTCATGTAAATGAGTCGATCCGAAAATTTTTGGAGCTCCCCTACTGATTAGCTGTTGACTTTTGGGCAGTTCACTTCATCGTCTGAGACTTGGTTTCTTCCATTGGTAAACACAAAACTCCTGCCAGTTTGAAACGACCATTCCTTCTGCCTTTCTTTCCTGAGACTGGTTTTTATAAGGAGAAGGAGGGGGGGAGAATGACAATATTGGACCTGTGGGAGGGAGCAACAGAACAGACACCATCCAAGTGGGAATGTGAGGCACGTAGGAGGGAGCACAGCATGCACCGGCAGGTGGGTGAGGATGTGTACTAAAATGTAAACTTTTCAGTTCTGGCTAAGGATGCAGAACCATCCAACAGCAATATCCAAAGTTGATTTCCAGGGCTTTCTCTTTGTAATGCCATCCCTTGGTGAAGGGGCAGGAAATAGGAAGTGCTTTGGTTCCCCACATTACAAAGTGCTATGAGTGAGGTCAAAGGGTTATGATTTTTCTTTCTCCCCAGTTTTTTCTTGCAAAACAGGCTTTCCCACCACAGTTTCATAACCTTTAATGGCTTCGATTCAATCTGTAATTTTGAGACTACAAGCCACAGAATTTCCAGTGGGGGTGAATGGCCTCTTAGTGTGTATGTGTGTGGTGACAGAGGGGGCAATGATGTCATGTAAGGTCATGCTGACCCTAAATATTTCTATCTTAAATGGAGAGGTTGGAGAGAGAGGAATTTCAAGTGACAGAGTATGCCAGACTTATAGGGGAGATTGGTTGTCCAGGCAGTTTTTATGTGATCTCCCAGCAGTACCATCTGCTGCACTGGTGGTTTTGGCAGAATGTCTTGAGAGAAATCAAGGAGGCGGCGGGGGTGGGGGTGGGGGCGGAGTTGGAGACTGTTGAGTATAGACACCCCTTTTGAGGAATCTCACTGCAAAGGGAGTTAGAGAGATGGGTGGTGGCTGACCAGGGAAGTGAGGTATAAAAAAGGTAGTTTTTTTAATGGAATAAATAGAACATGTTTGCATGTTTGATGGGGAGCCCAGCCAGTCCACTGTGATTATTAATACTCTCTAGGCAGTAAGAACTCCCTTGATGAGCTCACCCATTCCCACAGTTCAAATACCATCTCTATGCTAATGATTTCCGAGTGTATCTCTCCAGACTTGTCCTGTGAACTCCATGCTTTTCCATAGCCAACTGCCTCCTGGACGTCTGCCCTTGGACAGACGCACCATGTCCACAGCTCAACTCCCGATCTCCCCCACTGCCACCCCACACCTGCTCTACACACGGTCTTTCCACCTCAATTGCTGACAACTTTATCCTCCTAATCATTCAGGCTCCGAATCTTGAAGGCCTTCTTTCTTGGTTCCCCATACCTAAACCATTAAGGAATTATGTTTGTTTTACTTCCAAAGTACATTTGACCCCTGAACAACACAGATTTGAACTGTGCGGACTTTTTTCAATAAATATATACTATAGCTCTACATGTGAATCTGTGCATGTGGAGCCATGGATACAGAGGGCTGACTGTAAAGTTAAAGAGCATTTTTGACTGCGTGGAGGGTGGGTGTGCCAACAAACCCCCCTTTTGTTCAAGGATCAACTGTATATCCAGAATCTGACCGGTTCTTCCTGTATTTACTGTTTCCCCTTGACTGCAACACTATTATCTCTCATCTCAGTTATTATGGTAGTTTCTTAACCTGTCTATTCCAACATCCCCAAAGCCCTCCAGTAGGTTCTACCCAGTCTGGCTCCTCATTTTCTACTGCTGTGTTCGCTCCACTCCAGCCTCCCAGACTTCCTTGCCCATCCTCAGGCGTACCTGACGCACTCCCACCTTAGGGCCTTACATTTGCTCATCCTTCTCTGGAATACCTTTCCCTCCAGATTCACATGGCTAATTCCTTCAACTCCATAAAGTCTTTGTTAAATGGCTTCTCAATAGGACCTACCCTGACCACCATATTTAAAGCGGCAGCCATACCACTCCTAATCCCACTTATTCTGCTCTGTATTTTTCCTCCAACACTTATCGCCTCCTAAAAGACTTACTTATTATTGTTTATTGTCCGTATCCCTCCTCATAGAATGTAAGCACTGCAAGAGCTGGAATATTGTCACTGTTCACTACCTATCCTGCCACATGGTAGGCCCTCAATAAATATTTCTGATAAAAACTCCTGTGATCTCAAGCATGTATGGAAGTAATTACCATCAAGATGTTAGTTGATACCTTTCTCATTTTTCTTTTTCTTTATAAAATTAGACTCATACCATAAATACCATTTCATAGCGCTTTTTAAAAACGTTATTAATACCTTGTTGACATGTTCTCAGGTCTTTTAGATATTATTTTGCTGCGGAGTATTTCTTGTGTGGCTCTCTTGTAATTTATCGACTCAAGATCCAATGTTGGGTATTAAACTATTAATTATAATTTAACCCTATACATTCTGTTAAGAAACAATACTAAGGTATTGTTCCTATATTCCACAAGAATGTAGAATTTTATAGGCTTCTATAAATTCTATAGGAAACAATGCTAAAGTGAACATCCTGTTATAGAAATCTTGTACATTCTATTACCTTACAATAAATTGCTAGAAGCAGAATCACTGGACCAAAAGGTGTGAAGAAAGAACTTTAAAAAAATTATTCTGGGTCTTCCCTGGTGGCGCGGTGGTTGAGAGTCCGCCTGCCGATGCAGGGGACACGGGTTCGTGCCCCGGTCCGGGAAGATCCCACATGCCGCGGAGCGGCTGGGCCCGTGAGCCATGGCCGCTGAGCCTGCGCGTCCGGAGCCTGTGCTCCGCAACAGGAGAGGCCACAGCAGTGAGAGGCCCACGTACCGCAAAAAAAAAAAAAAAAAAATTATTCTTATATGTTGCCAAATTGCCCTGTAGAAAAGCTTTACCAATTAACACCTCCACCAGTGGTATATGAGAATGTCTGCTGAGTCTTACCCATACAGGATATGTTCTGTTAAATGCCAATTTGATTTGCCAAAAAAATGGTGGCCGATTTATTTTTAATCTGTATTTCTTTGATAGCTGGTGCATTTGAATGGTTTTATTTTTAGTCAACAGATACACACACAAAATTTTTTAATATATAGTTATCAAAATTCATAGCCTTCACTCTGTTTCTACTTTCTGTCCCTTTATAAGGGGGTTTCTGCATTAGACTACTAGCATGAAGGCCCTCTGTTGTATCGATCCAAGGAACAGGTGGTGAAAGCTTGCACGATTTCTGATTTCCATTAGAAGAGGCAAAGAAGTGGATGCTGGCTGAACGGAGGGAGGGGGATGCAAAAAAGTGAGTCTGGGTGTATTCTGAGGGAGTGGGCTGAGAGACTGAGGAATAAATAACAGGCTAAATAAATAAGATCCCCAGATACAACCCATCATCAGTCCTCACCTGACTTAACTATCAACAATGCCGCTTGATGCCTTTGACTCTTCACTTCGCTTCTGAGCCTAAGCCCGATTTTCTTCCTTCCTTATTGGCCCTAATTCTCCTTTGCTGATTCTTCCTCATGACTCAAATCTTTGATGTTGGATTGACTCCTGGTTAGTTCTTAGATGTCTTCCTATTTCTGTCTGTGCTCACTTTCTTACTGATCTCATTTAAAATACCGTCTTTATGTTGACAACTCCCATAGTTAGAACTCCAGGCCAGACTTCTCCCCAGAACCATAGACTTTGGATGTCCAAGTGGCTGGTGACAGCTCACCTTGGATGTCTATTGGGCATCTTAAATTTAATACATCCAAAGGCAAGCTGCTGATTTTCACCATCACCCCCTGCCCACCCCTGCAAAACAAACATAAAACAAGCAAAACAAAAAACCCTGCTTCTACTACAGTCTTGCAATAGCCTCCTAACTCATTTCCTATTTTTAAACAACAACCAGCACGATCTTGATAACACATGATTAGATCACGTTATTCCTCCACCCAGAACCCTCCACTGGCTTCCGATCATCTGCATAAGAACGTCCAAAGTTCTCCCGATAGATGGTAAGACTCCGCCTGATCAAGTTCCACCCTGCTGTCCCTCGGACATCATCTCCTGCTGCTTGCTCTCTTGTCCTCTCCACTCTGGCCTCATTGGTCGGGCTCCCTGCTTCCCCTCGAACATACTAGGCTTGCTGGCACCTCACTGCCCTTCCCTCTGCCTGAAACGCAGGTGTCACTGTGGCTCCCTCTCACCTCCTTCAGGTCTTAGCTCACCTGTCATCATCTCAGGGAGACCATCTGTCGTTTAACACTTGTAATCTCTTCCCTCCCGGAAGCCCTTATCCCACTTCTCACTTCCTTTTTCTCTGTAGCACTTATTATCATCTGCCATATATATGCTTTTACTTATCTGTTTTATTTCTTGGCCATCTCCCCCCATGAGACTACGAGTTCTGTAAGAGTGGCTGTTCTATTTACTGCTGTGTCCCCATCATCTGACCTAGATGATCATAATTGCTCAATACATTTTTGTTAACTAGAAGACAAATGCATTATTTATGAGATTTCTTTATATATTAAGGATATTAAGACTTTGTTGTAGCTTCTTCAGAATTTTCTCTTCGCCTTGTAATATTCTTTGTGGTGGTTTTTACCACAAAAGGAGTTAAAAACTTTTATGTATGTAAATCTACCAATATTTTATTTTACAGTTTATTTCTTTTCCTTTATTTGAAAAAAGGCTTCCCCACCCTGAGTCTGGTATTAGCTTCCTTCTACTTCTTTCATATTTTACTTTTTTTACACTTAACAGTCTTTCAAATACACATTTAACTCTAAAATTCATTTAAGTATGCAGTAAGCATATAACTTTACCCTTTTTAAATAACCAGTCATGGGGTTCACTCTTGGTAGACAAACTTACTACATTCTGGTGTTAGTAGCAGTCACCTACAGAATTAATAATTTCCTTTTCTTACTTGATTAAGATTCCTTGGCCCTTATTAATTAAGATTCTGAAAAGTATCTCCTGAGAGTAAGGCTCAGTCATGAAGAATCATCATTCTCAGCTGTAAAACTTCTTTAGGTGATGGGTACTACTGACAGTACTGAAAATATATAATTGGTTCAGGGGGTTAAAACCAAGTCTTTTAAATACAATTTTTAATGGATTCTCATATCAAGAAAAATACATACATTGGATCAATTAAGAGGAGTAACCAAATATTCTCAAGAAGTTTGAGATGATACTAGTTTACCTTATTTCATTTATTACAGTTATAGAACATACAAGCGTAGGCAAGTAGGCAGTAGTTAAAAACTAGATAAATCAGACTCTAGAACCAGATTCAACTGTGTTTAATTCTTGGTTCTGTCAATTACTAACTGTAAAACCTTAGCCAAGTTAATCTAATTTCTTTTAGACCCAAGTTTCTTATTTATAAACTAAAGATAAAAGTGTTACCTACCTGGGGATGGGGAGTTTAAGGGATGGGACCTCTCCTTGTACAACTGTCATAGCCCTTTCTTCAGAGGCCAGTGTGAGGGTTCTAACAGATGCTGAATATGTCTATCCCAGTTGCACATTCAGGGACTGGGAAAATAACTACATGGTGGGTGTGAACTCATTGGACACCCTGTGCAATAGACTTGGTCAGACCTTCCTTTGCTACCTCCATAAACCCTTACTAACCAGAGATATCCTAAGATTTCTCTTATCAATATCACTTCTTATCTCACATTCCTCAAAAAATCTAGATATTCTCCTTTCTCCTACATAGTTGCTTTGCCACAGAGAAGAATTGGGGAATGTTTACCGTAAGTTCCTGCAGTGGCATTGCAGAGTCCTCCCTCAAGGGACTGGGTTTCCACTTCAGTCATGGGCCAGTGGTCACTGGATCCATAAACCAGATCTCTAAGTTAGATCTGGAAATTGGGTGAGGGACCCAATCTTCCCATTGTGACAGCTGACATCCTGCTCGTAAGCTAGCAAGATTTCTGTTGTTGTTGTTATAGAAATTGAGTACTGTCTAGTGACTGTGCATGTATTTCACCTCTCTGGTAACACTAGGACCTTTTGGCAACCACTTACAGGTCCCTCTGGATCAAGGTACCCTGACTGTCACTCTAGTCTTGCCGTCCAGCACAGTAATTATGTCATTCTAGCCTATGATGGTTAATTACTGCTTTCTTGCTTCTGACATTCTGAAATTCCATCCAGGTTATGCTCATTCGGAGCAGAATTGAATGGCAGCATCACCCATCACTGTCTTTGATGTACTGAGGGCAGCATGCCTCAGATCTTTCACTAGTTTGTTCCCCATTACCTATATGAATGGAGAGTTTCCTGGACTTTGCCTGAGAATAGTCAGGTGGAACATTCTTACATCTTCCACAGTAAATCCATCTAGCATTTCCACCTCTCTGAGCCTTTGGACCCCTTCCTCAATACTATGCTGCAGAAATTCTGGAATCTCCATCTCATTAACTGCAGGCCATCATAATGACCGAGCTTCAAAGTGACATACTTCCCAGCAGACTACTAGGAGTGGTATCTGCTAGAACCTTGAATCCTGGGAGTGCCGTTGTTGATGAATTGCACCCTATGCTGACATATTCTACCCCCACTAGTCCAACACCCTTAAAGTCCACTCCAGTACCCATTTCCCTGGTTCTTAGCAGAAAATATTAACCAGCTTCTCTAATGTTTTAGTCACGTAAGTTATCTCCTCCTGGAGTAGGAATTGTGCTTACTGCCTGGGCTGTGCTGGAGTTACCACCCTGACAGCAATGAGGGACCATTAGCCTGGAGGCAGTGCGCAACAGTGAGGCAGATCTTGAGGGGAATAAGATTATCTTGCAAGGCCCAGGCTTCAAGAGGAGTTGTTGTGCAGTCTTCAGGCAAAGGGAAGCTGTTCTCCTCTGTCAGGACAGATGAGAATTAGGCTTCTGCTGGTTTGAAGGATTCAGAGGAGTTGGGAAGGTCTTTTCAGGATTCTCTGCCTTGTCCACTCTACTGTCTTAATTTCCAGGTCTCAGGGCCCTAGTCTCTTCCTGTCAGGTCCCCAACTGTGATGTGTAAGATCTGTCAAGGTTGCACACCCAATATCCTTCGCAACTCTTCCACTGTTGCTGCTTTACTATCTTGTTTGGGGTGGGGAGACGGGGCAGTTCCAGTTTCAAGAATGTGGCTTTTAACTCTCAAATTCTAAACCTTATTTTCTGCACAGAAGGCCTTGGAGCACCAAGGAGATAGGAATTCCCTGAAATTCTGCTAAGGAAGCCCTCTGGATTTCACAGTGTGTCTTAAGTTGGGAGTTGACTGCTCTGAGATAATAGTCTTCTTTTTGCAAAGCTTCCAATGCTATTAACAGAGCCTTGTCTCTGTTAATAGGGGTCCAAAGGCTCAGAGCCTCAATCCATATAATTATCATCACCCCAAAACTTCAAGCACGCAGTTACCATATAGCCCTATACCATATACCATATAGTGCCTCACCTTCCACCTTTACTGCATCCTAACTAGCCACTAGTGAGACTGTTAGTAATTGTGATGAAACTACATGCTAAGAGTTTTCCCTCCGCACTTACCAGTAATTCTACATTCAAGGGCCACACCCATATTGATTGTCTTAGCTTGGGTACCCCAGGAATCAGGGTCTTAGGCAAAGCTCATAAGCTACTTTATTAACGAATGCCATCCCAGTAAAACAAGGAGGAGAAAACAGAGGGAGGCAGGAAAGGAGGGAGAGAGGATGCAAAAGTGCATTACTGAGCTGACCACCACATGGTAGCAAATACCAAGAGATTGCTTGATCCCTCAGGACCATCTTTAGAGGTCAAATGAACTATGTCTCCGGACAGTACACAGATGATGGGAGAGAAGTGTATTTATCCATTGGCTCTTAATTCCTCATTGGGCAACTTTACCCCTTAACATTAAGTAGTCTGCACTTCGGGGTTGTGCATGCATGGACACCAAATGGGGGTCAGGGCACCTCATGCCCCACAGTCTGCAGGGATGCTCAGGGCAGGAGGGGAGAGCACACGGTGCAGGTCTGAGGTGAGGCGCTGCTGGGTTGTGCTCATGTGGAGTCAGATGAGTCCATACCTTGACACAGCGGGGGCAGAATACCTGGCTGAGGACTCCAGAGGCAGATAAGACAGAGGATCTGAGGTGACCCTTAAAAGGTGATATGCCACTTAAGGAACCAAAAGACATTTCCCAGTTTCCTTTTCAGAGTATTGTGAGTGGGCTGTACGCACCCATCGTGCTTGACAACGGCAGAGCGAGTTGAGCGATAGCAGGGATGCCAGTGGTGGATGGTCTGTAGTCAGCTGTTCTTTACAGAAATCAGAAGCCTGTGCTTACAAAGGACAAGGGAAGATGAATGTAAGCAGAATTCTGCCACGGGCAGTGAGAGCTCCCTCCTTGCACCTTTCCACTCTGACTCTACTAAATGCCTTCTTGACCGTGGTGTTGCTGAGAAACGTTATTTTGAAGGGAATCCATTCCGCTGAATGCACAAGCTGCTACGTTCTACTGCAGAGGCACTGGATGGTTTGTTCTTAGGCTAATTCTGCCCCCAAACTGAAATTTCTACTGACGGTTCTTTTGGTATAGCTAGAAGTTTAGGCCTTCTGGTCTTTCCCCAAAATATATTTGGCCCTGATAGTCACTGGTTCTTAGGAATACCATATGGACCAAATAAGAACATTTCAAATTACCGTGAGATACAACCAAATTTTTGTCGGAAGTCAAGTGTATGCACAAAGTATCACAGAGAACTTTTGCAGGAATACTACCAACACAATTGCGTTTGGGCTTTCATATGCCACTGTCCTTACTTCATTTACATTCAGTGATTCCTGGGACGATAACCTTCGTTCAGCTACCCAGTATTTCTTCTTGATAGTTCCTCCGTTTCTCTTTTATGTCTGCAGCTCTTGAACTCACCAGGCTTTTGCTCATGAAATAAGCCTCAATTTCTGTATTCATCTTTTTTGTAACCTATGTCAAACTCATAGCTCTTTTATAGTATTCTGCCACTGGGCCCATACACATCCAGATCTGTGTAGTCAGGGATACACTATTTCAGTTTCTGGATCCTCTGGCATCAGAGCTCTCCATTTTCAGACAGAGTTCAACTTCAGAAGACATCACTTCATCATCCCTGGGCCTGGTTCTATACACTCTAAGCTAAAGCACTTTAGTTCTGTACTCACAGAATTAGGACTCCCGTGAATTAGGCAAAACTATTCATCAGAATTATATTCATAGCACACATAATGGCACACTCTTATTAACTGTTTTCTTTTAGTTAAGGCACTTATGGTTTTAAGTGACAAAGAATTTTAAAATGGCTTAAAAAAAAGGATATTTTTGACTAATGTATCTGAAAAGCCTGGGTAGATTCAGCTTCTCAGGCACAAATGGATTCCAGGGCACAGACACTTACTGGGTCCAGGTCTCTCTCTATGCCTTAGCTCAGCTCCATTCTTGGATAGGGCTCTTCCCTCATGGCAACAATGTGGTTTCCAGCAAATCCAGATTTATAGACTCATAGCTCCATGTCCACTTCTCTGTTGCAACAGTTTGAACAAAAGTCTTAGACTTGACTTTCCTTGGGTCACATGCTTAACCCTGGGTCCATCATTAAGGCCAGAGAGATAAGACACTCTGATTGGCTACAACTCGGCTACATGCCAGAATTTATTGCTGAGGGCAGAGTCAAACCATCCAGACCCCAAGAACTGAGAGTGAGGAAGAAGTGCCTCTCAGAGGAAAATCTGGTGCCGTAACCAGAAGAAGAGCAACTATTTGCTGGGTGGAATGAACAAAAGATGTCCACCATCGTTGTCTTGACTGATCCACTTTTTCTTCTGATCCATTTCCATAGGTCCGGTTCTTATACAAACCAGTAATGTCTAGATTTATGTTGGTACACCAAGGGGTGCTCCATGGATTCCTTTACAGAATCCCAGGCTTTTGCTTTCTTCTTAATGAAAGAGGCAGTCTGAAGCTTGGTTTCTTTTAAGGCCTGTGCACCCATTTCCCTTTCTCCTTTATACTACAAAAACCCTACTTTTACAAATACAAAAAGCGTATAAATATATCACATGTAAAATATAAGCCACTTTGCTAGGGTTTAAGCCAGCAAAACCAGAGACATAATGAGCTGAGCATCTTTATAGATACCGCTTTACAGAACGGTATGTCTACATGCTGCTGATGCAGAAAATTGTCAAAAACAGCCAAGCTTCAAGTCCTGCTACATTAAAAGGAATGTATAAGAAATAAAACAAAGTTGCAATTTGTTTCTAGGCATGCATCCTTCTCGTACCAGGCATTCCCAGCAGGCCATTCCAGCCACCCTCTTACGCTGCACCCTCAGCATCGTGTGCGGCTTAGGTGACGTTTTTGGATCCTTGTTTTTTGTTTCCTAGTTCTTAGGGTTATATATGTCTCTCCTCAGGTTGGCATATCACTGGTTGTTAATTCTGGTAGAACGTATTCCGTTAAGATACCCAAAAGTTGCTTAATTGTCAAACAGCAGAATAGGATTTTCCTTCCTCCCTTACTTTTCCTCCTTCTCTCTCTCTTTTTTTGGCCTTTTTAAGGGAAGGAAGTATTTAATGGGGATGAGTGAATTTTTTTGTTAGAACAGAATGAGGAAGCAAAGCTTTTTTAAAAAAAATTGATTGGAGTCTAGTTGATTTCCAATGTTGTGTTAGTTTCTGAAAGATTTTTATTATAGTCAAACATCTGAGTTATGCCAGGAGAGCGTGGGTTCATATTAGCAAGACAAAGGAGTGTGTGTGTTAGAGAAACCCCCACTGTTAACTTCTGCAAGAGAACCTCGGGCAGTACCACCATCCTTCTAAGACAGATCCAGGACACTGTGGGAGGAGGAAGGACAAAAGACCAGGGTGAGCTAGAGGAGAGACAAAAACAAAAGAGACCCAAGAGGGAGGATTCCCCTGGATGCTTCTCCAAGCTCGGCTCTGCATGGAGACCATGGAGAGGCTGATGGGATGGTAAGTGGGTGGCCTCTTTTGCTGTACTCTGGGTGTGTTTAGGTGTAGCTAATGTAAGATTGTTTTCCTCCTAGACTGTATTTGCAGGATTTTCCAGATGTTGCACGTCTTATGGTGGAGAAGGAAGAGAGGAAGAGGAAGGTACACTTGAAATTTGAAGTCAAGAGAAAGACATGCATGTAGACTCCTCTGTATGCGCTCATAAAGAGGCCATAAGCTAACTTGGAAAATAAAACCCACATACGATGAAAACAATGGAAATTATCCCCAGCTTCCAAGTCAACAGATTCGTTTCCCGATCCATCCCCCAGCAGTGTATCTTAGGAAACCCAGAAAGGTGCCACCTCCCATCTGCTTTCATTATTTTATGATGCATTTCAGAAGGAGATTTGAGATTTCTAAGAAATGGAAGTGTGGTCCAGCCAGGAAGTTTTTAAAACCCAGGCAGTGGGCTCTTTGCCTACAGCTCTCCGTCTGCCCCAGGAATGGTGCCCGTTTGCACCACACTGATCTTGGCTGCTGGGTTTTAATTGGCGGTGAACACACAAAGAGAATGGCACATGCTGGGCCCCTCTCAGAGCTGAGCTTGAATGCAAAGACTCTAGTACACAGAGAATAGAGAGCAGTTCCCAGCCTCCGCCGCTGCCAGGTGGATTTTCTCTTTGCCTTTGGGATTTTCTCTTTCACCTACTTGGCCAGGATTCTAGAACAGCTGACTTAGTCGTCTTCAGCCCTGATCGTGCACTAGAATCACGATCTGTTGAGCTTTGGAAACAAGTGCTAGGGCTGCACCCCCAGATCAAATAAATCACAACTCGGGGGATGCAGTCCAGGCATCAGCGCTCTTTAAAAGCTTTCTAGGGGATTCTCAAGGACAGTCAAGGTTGAGTCCTTCTGGGCTTTCTGGGAAGTTCTCTGTCTCTGTCTGACCCTCCACTCCTCTCCGCTTCCCTGTCTTCACTCCATCTTCCCTCCCACCCCTCTCCCCCCTTCCCGCCAATAAAAAATTTTGTGATAATGACTTACTTCCCCAAGAAAACTTCCACTCTCTTTCTAAATACTGAGAAGATCGTCTAAACTTACAGTGTTCTGTTTCCAAACATTTTCTAGGATTGTAGGAGTCTTGTTTTCAAAATGTGTATTTATAAAGTGATGTACAGCAGTTTGGCTTTACCTGTGGACAGCCTGGCTCTGGCCCTTGATGGAAGGAGATTAGGAAACAAGAGATGAAGCCAAAGAAACTTTGGCGAATGATTTCCTGTTTCCCCATTGTCCTTATTGGCACCAGTGCCCACACACAGGGCCATTTAGGACACCAAGTTCTCCGTTCATTCATTAAATACATAGATAGATACGTAGATATTTTTAGCCCTAACAGTATTCGAGGCCCCATGCTAAGTGCTAAATATACACTGAAAGAAAAAAATAACTTCTGCTTTTAAGTGCCTAAAACTTGAATATTTACTTATGATACCAGGTTTTACATTTTCAAATGGAAATATTTGAGCTGAGTCTTAAAGATTGAGTAGGAATTAATAGGGCAGTAGAAGGAAAGGAGCATTCTAGGCAGGAGGGAAAATAGGCAAAGGCTCAGAGGTGAGAAATGGTATAAGCCCTTCAGGATGTGTAAGAGGCTCTGGGGGATGGTGTTTTGCTTGCAGGTTGGCGACTGGCCGTTGACTTAACAATATGAGGCCTCCCTGCCTCTCGTGAGGGCCTCTGAGGCATGGCCCCCTGATTAAGAGCCTTACTTTGACTGAAAATCTAACTGCACGCCCCCAGTTTTTATGATTATTCTGTGGTTTTTTTCTCTCTTTTCCTTGCAGGTCAGCAGGTGTAGGGGTGTGGGAGGATAGACACTGATGAATTGCATTTCCATTTGATTCACAGGCTATATACAGCATGTGCACACACACCCTTAGTAGGGAAAACTCTTTTCCATCTAGGGATAAAGGCCTTCAGCCTCTAGTGATAAGGGCCCCAAGCCTTTCTGGAGCTGGGCCTGGGAATTGGAATTTTTAACAAGCTCTCCAAGTAGTCCCATGGTGCAGTCACACTGGGAAGCACTGCCCGTGCACAGTGCTGATCTGAGAAGGTGAAGTTCAGAGAATAATAGCCAACACTTATATAGTAGTAACGAAATGCCCAGCACTGCTTAGAGTGCTTTACTTATAGTAACTCATTTAACCCTTACTGAAACCCTACAAAGTAAGCTTATAATTATTCCCATTTTAGAGATAAGGAAACGGAAGCACAGAGTTCAGGTGACTTGCCCAATGCACACAGTCAGTCAGTGGCAGAGTGGGAACAAAGCCACTCTTCATCCACACCCTAGATCTCCTCTGTAAAGAGCCAAGACCATTAGCCAAGCTGGCAGGGAGTTCTTGCTGTGCCCCAGGCACCAGTCATGTGCTGGTAGACGCTTCACATCTGGCTCAGTGAGGGGAGGAAGCACCTATAGAATTTGTCCATTTCTGTGGTCCAGATGTCCCTGACCACAGAATTGGGAAGAAATGTGCCCAGTGATGAGTCAGCTCCAGTTCACCACCAGACACAGCTGTCACTGACTTGTGACTCTAAGTGGTGTTGGCCACCATGGCAAATGCCGGCAAGGTGCAGGCCGGTGGCTATGGAAGAACAGAAAAGGGAAATCTGTTTCCTAAAACAGTTGGGGGAGTATCAAGAGGCTTTGGAGATCTCAAGTTGTGCTCTGGGTTGAGATAATGAGAGGGCCAAGGAATTGTATTTCGGGACATGGAAGGCATGTCCTGGAGCAGGCAGCCACCTTGTGGTGTGAGGTCAAGGGTGGGGACCCTAAGGCCTTCCTGCCCCCAAATATCCTTGTCAGTATTCTCCCCACAAGTAATTTCCTCCATCTCAGCTACCTCCTCCCTTCTCTCCCCACCCCAGTTCAAGTGCAGATTCTCTAGAGAGGTTTCTTCCTCTCATCTACCCCTTGCCCTTCACAAATCTCTCACACTTGCTCCAGGGCTAACTTAAGAGGACCAGTGAGGCAGCCTCGCAGCGCATCACAGCTCTGTGGGTCTTGGGGACGCAGGACAGATGCATGCTGATTCTTTGTGCTACCTGTTTCAGGTACCAGCAGTGCTTCTACGGGGTTAACCTGTCCAGTCTCCGGGCTGCTGCGGTGGACGAATACTTCAGACAGCCAATAGTAGTAAGTGTGCTCTTTCTTCCCATGTGTTTATCTATTGATTCATTCACTTACTAACTCAGGCACCTGGGACGCACTGTGCTCTCAGGCTCTGCGCTAAGCCATCACAGAAACAAAGAGCGAGCTCCTTGGAGCACTATGTTTCAAGTTTTCCAGCTCTGATCTCCCGAGCAATTAGGAGAATTCTCAGAGAATGATACTGTTGAAAGCAAGGAGATTTTCCATCTGCCTTTCAGTAAGTAACTTCTGATTCTCCAACTGTCCCGACTCACCCCATGCACATACTCAGCCCTCATACTTGTTCAATAATTCACATCCTCCCATTGATTCTAGTGGCCCAAGGCATAATAAAAGGGGAAGCTTTGGATAATAAATAGCTTGGAACAGGAGTTTTGTTGTCAGACAGATTTGGGTTTCAGTTGTGGTCCCATCTAGCTGTGTAACCTTGGGCAACTTAAGTTTGCACTATCTGAAACTCTTTCAGTTTTAAGTGGAAGGAAACCCAACTCAAACTGGCTTAAACTAAAATGAAATTATTGGTCCTCAAATATTGCAAAGCCTGGAGACAGAGCTTGCTTCAGGGACCTGTTGCAGGAGTTCAGACAGTGTCACACTGTCTCATCACTTATCTCCATTTCCTCTGGTTTTACTCTGTTCCTAGACAGGATCTCTCCTCATGGTAGCAAGATGGCAGCAGAAGCTACAACTTCAGATTCTTACAACTCTGAGTCCCACAGGAGAGCCTGCCTTTTCCTAATAACTTTGGCAAAACCCCCAGAATTAGTTTAGATAGAGCCTGCTTGTCCTACCTTGGGTCCTGCGTCCATCTGTGAGCCAATTCCTGTCTTCAGGGGAAAAGTAATGCTCTCGTTGGCCAATCTGAGGTCATAGGCCACACTTGGAGCTGATGGTAGACTAAATTCCTATGGAACTTCTTGTAGTGTCGAGAGGAGGTAAATTCTGGATGGTCCAAAAAACACCAAATGCCTGCTCCAGAGTCGTTGGTGAGGATTAAATGATATAACCTAGTAAAGCACTTACTAAATAAAGCGCTTACGAAATAATTGTGAGCTTTTATTATTAATATTATACTCATTAAGCTCATGCCCTCTAAATTCTAACTCTTGTTGACTTAAAATTTCAGGAGGAAAGCTAGACTGCAATCCTGTTTGAGTTCAGTTTATTCTGATAGAAAGGTATCTTTGGTTTTTTTCCCCAAGGACACATTTGACATTAGGATTTTGATGGCTCGGACAGTCAAGTACACAGTAAACTTCATGGATGCAGAAGAGGCAGATCTCCACAGGTTGGTACCAACCAATGTTGCTCTTGATTTTTAAAATCTCCTCTACCCGCCCCCATCCCCCACACTTCAGGGCAGAGTTCCACAGCTCACACAGGGAAGAGATTTCAGGTGTGAGTCACACACAGGAATGGTCCATCAATTACTAGTTTCATTTATTGCAAAATGAGGGAAATGATGCCTCCTTCATAGGATTGCTTTAGGAATTGAATGAGAAAAATGAAACAGTAGTAGCTAATGCTAACATAGCCAGACACTGTTCTGAGCGCTTTACGTATAATGACTCATTTAATCCTCACAGCAACCCTATGCAGATGATACTATTTTTGTCCCCACTTCACCAATGACAGAAATGAAGCAGAGTGGAACAGTAAGTTGCATACACAGGATTATGTAAAATGCACAGAATTAATATGTGTGTTAGAGGTAGTATTGAACCTCTCAGAAGGCCAGAGTCTGGGCTTTTTAACCACTCACCCAGGCCAGTACCACAATAATGACAGGAAGAGGAGCCACACCTTGTTGAGTGCTTACTGCATAGTAGGTAACATGCTAAGAATTTTACATGCACTGGCTCATTTTCAAAGAGGGCCCTCAGTAAATGTTAGTTTTTGCCCTCCTTTTTCCACTTGAAGAGACTCTGAAATGAAGACTCATTTCTCAGGTGGTGATATGAATCCCCTTCGGATGACCTTTCATTAGTATTTTACCCTTTTCTGCCTGAGAAGATTGATATTTGTATTTTTTTTCTGGGTAAGAAATGTAAGACCCAGCTAGGTTATAATTTGCCTGGACTACCAAGGAAGCAAGAGTCAGACTTCAGAAGGTACAGCTGGCTAACTCAAACCATCATCCATCTTGAGATCATGATGCACAAAGGATGCTCTATCAGTCAGGATTGGCTAGAGCGTGCTGCAGTAACAAAACCAAACTTCAGTGACTTATGATAACACAGGGACCTTTCTCCCCTGCACTGTTTATTCATGTGCACCAGCTTTAGCTGCCTGCAGCATCGCCAACCCCAGCAGTCAGGCTGGTGCAGCAGCCTCTGTCTGTAACAAGGCTGATTGCTGAGGAAGAAGAAAGAGCATGGAAAAGCATGTACTGACAGTAAAAGCTTCTGCCCAGAAATGACACAGCTCACTTCTGTTCACATTTAATTGGTCAGAGCAAATGACGTGGCAGTACCTAAGCACAAGAGGGTGGATGAATGCGATACTACTGTGTGCTTAGAGCAAGAGAAGTGGCATTTGGGAACAAGTCTAACAACTACCACAGGTCCAGACAAAATTGACTCCCATTGGCTTTATTTGCTGCCCTGAGCTGCCTCCTGAGTCAGGGAATTTTTTGAAAATGATGTCTTTGTTGGCGTTTCAGAGATGTCATTCATTCATTTGTTGCATTGATCCAGCAAATGTTTGTTAAGATTCTACTTTGTGCTGGGTACTGTACTGGTGCTTGCACAGATACGTTAAGTAATTTCTTAAGTCTCTCCTGGAGGAGCTCATGGTCTGTTTAGGGGAATTCCAAAGGGGGGGAGGAAGTAATTACAGTTCATTAACAAACAAATTCAATGTGACAAGTATAATGGAAAACACTAGAAATGCTCTGACTGCTGCAGGGTAGAAGTTAGTGCCTTTGGAGGCACCATAAATGCAAATAATCTTAAAAATCAGATTTTCCTTTGGAAAATCTCTAGCACATTCACTAAAATGTGTCTCCCTGGAGTAGTACAGCCCCAGCAGTGGACCAATAATATCATCTTTTAATTGTGGAATACTTTGAAATTTACAAAGCGCTCTCATATACATTTTTTTCCCACTTGACACACACAAGAGCCGTGAAAGGGAAGAGTAGAAGAGAGATTTTGCCACTCTTCAACAAAAGAGGAAACTGAGGCTCAGAGAATTAAGTGACTTACCAAAGGTCCACAGCTAAAACAGGTCCAGCTTCTAGATTTTTGTTGTACCTTTTCCAACATTCTTTCTCTTCCAACTTACCATGGCCACTTCTGCATGACTCTTGCTGTAGCCTAGCGGGAAGTTAAATTGCCTCCCTGAAAAATAATGGACCCCCTTGTGGTCCATTTCATCTTTTAGGGGCCTGAATAGCCTTTCCTTTCTGAAAAGCTGCATAGGGGAGCTGCCACAGCCCGTGTTTTGGCTTCTGGAAGGACGGTTGTCAGCTATGTCCTGAGTCATCCTCCTGTTCAGTAGTCCAACCCAGCTGCGGATGCTGCACTCGCCCTGTGGAGTTCTGGGTCACTGCAGCACAGTGGGCTGGTCCTTGCAGAGTTTCATCAAGAAGCAGCATTCTCAAATGTGCAGCATCGCCCAAGCATTAATCACCCACTAAGAGAATCTTGCTGCCAAAGCAAGAGCGCTTAAGAGAAAAAGAAAATGTTCTGTGAATGTTGCCACTGATCTCACAAATGTATCCAGTATGTCTGTCAACAACAACAAAAATAATTCCAAGTGTTTCTTTTTTTTTTTCTATTTCCTTGCAGAGTAGAAATTCCGTTTGTGTTTCAGATTGCGCAGTCTGGCCTCATCCACGGCCTGGCATTCTGGTTTGACGTGGCCTTTGTTGGCTCTCTGTATGTATCATACCCCTTCCTTGCCTACTCTCGCCCATGCCATCCTCTACCATTTGTCACCATAACTTTAAAGTTTTTAAAAAACTAAGCTCAACAGCCATAATACTTGTTTCTCCACGTTTCCAGAAAATAAACACTGATGTTAATGTTACTTTTAGATTTTAGAGTGAAATGAAAATTAGACAGTTTTCCGTAGTTGCCATCTCGACTCTGGCTAAAATACTCTTAGGCCAGTTGTGTTGGGATTTGGAGGAGTCAGAAGAGGGCCTGTGCTTTATCAAGCAGCCTGTTATTTTCCACAATAGATGGGGGCATGGGGGAGGCCAGCCCCTGGCATTGTTTCCATCACACCTGGTTATAGAACCTCTTGTGTCTGAGTCATACCTCAAACCATACTTTCCCCCATGTTGGTTCACAGGTTTCAGTTTCACGATCTAGAATCCTTTTTCAATGATCAGGCAGGCGGCATTAGGTAACTTCCCCCTCTGCGCACTCCTCTCTCCCCTGCTGGAAAGGTTTGC
Source organism: Lipotes vexillifer (assembly GCF_000442215.2). NCBI lineage: Eukaryota > Metazoa > Chordata > Mammalia > Artiodactyla > Lipotidae > Lipotes > Lipotes vexillifer. The sequence goes on along the minus strand of NW_006791108.1, from coordinate 408,404 downwards.
AAGTTGTAGGGGAGAGACCACCTACTAGTTGACTGTCAGTGTTGGGTGTGCTTTTAAGGGCTGCGCTGCTCCTACGACCCCCAAGTCTCTGCTCTCCTCTTGACACCCCTGCTCTCTTCGCAGGCTTCTCCATGTGTCCCAGCTAGCAGTGAGGGTTGATCTGGGCCACGCGACCAGGCGGAAGGAAAACTGACAGTACACTCTGCTCCACTTTTTATAAAAACATCCAGGCTCTCCATAGCATCTACTGAGAAAGACGTGTCTGTGGGGCTGTGATACAGCTCAGGGGGCTTGGGAGACTCAGGGGAGGCCGGGATCCCTGGAAGCCTTGTCTGGGCTGACAATCAGAGAGAAAGGAAACAATGTACGAGTCATTCCTATTCCACACAGCATGTGTGTTCAAGGAATCTGGGCATCTATTTCTCAGACTCTCCCCCACTAACATCCCAAGTAAACGAATTTGTTCCTGCAAGGGTAAGGGAGATAAGCTTGAAGCTGCCTGCTTCAAGGGGGAAATTTCTTTGAAGTTAAATGCTTTATCTTAAAAAGCTGTAGAACATTTGCATTCTACTCCGTAATATAGCTGAATATTTATTTTGATATAAAGGTGGTTTATATTACTTAGCAGTTAAATTATATAAAATTTCCCCCCAGAATCTTCAAGGCAAAATGTCCTCTCTAGCAATTTTCCCCGTGTTCAATGTGCACCTTACTACCTGCAAGCCCATGATCACTGCCTAATCCCAGCACAGGTGACCCCAGCGTTCAAAGCACCAGCAGGGTGTCCCCACTTCTTCATATGAAATGAAGAACGTCAACTTGAACACACACATACACGCACACAGACACACACAGACACACACACACACGGGAGGTCCGGGCTTGAAAGGCAGTAGAGGCTATCTGCCCCCGTAGTTTTTCTTGCTTCCAGAAACCCCATCAGGACCCCTGAACAGGTGGGCACGAGACAGTAAGAGACTACACTCCAGACTTCTCACCCTGCCAGGCTTTTGCAACAAATCAGTTCCCAATTTAACTCTGCTGTTATCGGGCTTCTAATGAACTTTGACATAGCCATACAGATTGATAGAGTGACCAAGTGCGTGGGTTTGAAGCCTGGCCTGACTCCGTAGGGTTGTTGTAGGGTTTAATGGGCTAATTACATAATGTTCTTGGCACTGTACCCAGCACATAGTAACTGCTCAGTAAATTGAGCTGTCCGCATCTTAAAAGTGTTCCATGAGTTAATAAACAATGGAAACCACACGTCCCCAGTTCAATCCCTTAATGTGGGCCTGGAGCCTAATTGGCTTTTAACTCTTGCCTTGCCCCACAGGGTAACAGTTTGGCTGTCAACAGCGCCCACTGAGCCTCTGACTCACTGGTATCAGGTGCGGTGCCTTCTTCAGACTCCTCTCTTTGCCAAGGAAGGAGAGACCCTCTCAGGGAGAGTGCTGTTTGTGGCCAATAAACGGTAAGCAGAAGAGTACCGACGGATCCCGCCTGTTTCCTGGGCGCTGACCGGTGGGAGCGAGAGGAAGCTGGCAGGCCCCTGAGGCTCCAGCACCAGAAATGGACAGCAGGCTTTACAGAGGCCTGGCTGAGTTTGCCTAGATGCCCTCAGCCTCAAAGCCTGCAGGGCACACATCACCTTGCCCTGAGCACACCAGGAAGAGAAGCTTAAGGTAAGTCAAGGGCAGTGTTCCCCACCTGACCGCTGAGGGAGGGAGGGAGGGAGGGAGGAAGGAAGGAAGGAAGGAAGGAAGGAAGGAAGGAAGGAAGGAAATCCATCCGCTTATGGGAGCACTTGCCAAAGACTTGAATTATCAAGCACGCTTAAGCCCACGTCAGCCTCCTGGCCTTACTTCCATCTGTCTAGCCACACATCCCCAAATTTAGTACTGGGAAATCGATCTGTACTGCAGGGGGGAAAGTACTGCAGGGGTGGTGGTGTGTGAGGCAGGACCGGCTGCTTCCCTCTGGTAATGGACTCACGAGGTCTCAGCAGTGAATACTTTGACTCACCTCATTTTTAGAAGGCTCTATTTTCTTTCATCTTGTTGGAGCTTTTCCTGGGTGAATTAGCGGGAGAAAGGCATAGAGGAGTAGCTCGAGGACTCTCAGGATATTAAGGGTACTCAGAGGTCATCTCATCCAACTTTCTTCCCTCCCTACCGGCACTCCCACCCCCACCACCTTCCTTGGGCCTGTGCTTAAGCACTCCAGTGACAGAGAGCTCACTGCCTCACCAATCAACCCTTCCACTTTTAAAGTCTTTATTTTTTTCATGACAAAAACCAAACATGCTCACATGTAAGTTGAAAACTACAAGAGTGTCTAGAGTCCAGCCATGCTCCCACCCTCACCCCATCCCCCAGATGTGAGCCCTTAGTCCTTATCCTTTCAAGTGATTTTTGGTGCATGCACCAGCAAAAACATCATTGTAGAGTTGTTATTGTTTTATAGGAAGGTTACACTAGCAGCCTGCAACTTAAGTTTTCACTTAGTGATAAGTCCTGAATCTGTACTGATAGATCTGCTTTGTTCTTTTCATAAATGCAGAACAGCCAAGGACATGGATATACCATAATGTCTTTTTAAAAATCCCTGATTCACTGACGTTTAGGTTGCTTCCAATTTTTTTTTTTTTTTTGCCATTGCAAAAAATTCTGCACTAAGTATCCTTGAACATAGAGCTTGCACAGTGACATGAATATTTCTAAATGAGATGCCTAAAAATAGAAATGCTGGATCAAAGGGTAGGTACATGTTACAGTCTACTAGATCCTGCATTTCTCAGTGATTGCACCAATTTCCACTCATACCAGCAACAGATAAGCAAACTCCTTTCTCCACGTCTTTCCTGAAACTGGATGATAACTGTCTCTATGGCTTTTGCAAATCCAGTAGACTCCAAAATAAGTGTTTAAAGTTGCATCTGGTTGGTTTGGTTTATAATTCTTTAATTACTTATAAGGTTATGGCTTTTCATATAGTCATTGACTGTTGACTACTTTCTTCTACTTTAGACATCTTTAATTATTAAAAAATTATTCTTGCTGTTGATCACAGATCTATTGATACTTCCTGTAGATTCAACTCATTGATCTTAGTTATGTTTCTGAATTCAAAAGAAATAGGTCTGTTCCAACCTCCAAATGGCAGTTGTTCAAGTATTAGGAGCATCTTACCAAATATACTCCTGGTCTCCCTGTCCTCAGGCTAACATCCTCAACTCCTCCCTCCTATAAGAGTGATTTTGAAATAGTTTAAAACTCTAAGTCCTTCCCTCTGGAAATACGCAGGGTCTCAATGTCCCCTTTAAAATAGTTCTCCAGAAAAGGGAACCCTCTTGCACTGTTGGTGGGAATGTAACTTGATACAGCCACTATGGAGAACAGTAAGGAGGTTCCTTAAGAAACTAAAAATAGAACTTCCATACGACCCAGCAATCCCACTACTGGGCATACACCCTGAGAAAACCATAATTCAAAAAGAGTCATGTACCACAGTGTTCATTGCAGCATTATTTACAATAGCCAGGACATGGAAGCAACCTAAATGTCCATCGACAGATGAATGGATAAAGAATATGTGGCACATATACACAGTGGAATATTACTCAGCCATAAAAAGAAACGAAATTGAGTTATTTGTAATGAGGTGGATGGACCTAGAGACTATCATACAAAGTGAAGTAAGTCAGAAAGAGAAAAACAAATACCATATCCTAACACATATATATGGAATCTTAAAAAAAAAAAAAAAAAAAAGGTTCTGAAGAACCTAGGGACAGGACAGGAATCAAGACGCAGACGTAGAGAACGGACTTGAGGATATGGGGAGGGGGAAGGGTAAGCTGGGACAAAGTGAGAGAGTGGCATGGACATATATACACTACCAAACGTAAAACAGATAGCTAGGGGGAAGAAGCATCATAGCACAGGGAGCTCAGCTCGGTGCTTTGTGACCACCTAGAGGGGTGGGATAGGGAGGGTGGGAGGGAGACACAAGAGGGAAGGGGTATGGGGATATATGTATATGTATAGCTGATTCACTTTGTTATAAAGCAGAAAGTAAGACCATTGTAAAGCAATTATACTCCAATAAAGATGTTTAAAAACAAAATAAAATAAAATAGTTCTCCAAAACTAAATACAGGACAGCATACGTGTCCTGGTAAGTGCTGGCTACAAAACGACAGTGAACACTGCTGTTTTGAGTACCATACTTATAATAATAATGTAATTGAAGTTTAAATTAAGTTGGGGGCCATTTTACTTGAGTGTATAGGTAATTAAAAGCAAAAAGTATACTTTTACATGATCTTTAAGTCATTTCTCCCTTCTCCTAGCATGCAGCTGATTTTTGTCAGCTTCAATTCAAGTTTTTGTATTTATTCCACTCATGCATTCATCATGCTGTTTTTAGATCATTACTAGAGCCAATGGATTATCTTACTTAAAAAAATTTTTTTGCTTCCCTGGTGGCGCAGTGGTTGAGAGTCCGCCTGCCGATGCAGGGGACACGGGTTCGTGCCCCGGTCTGGGAAGATCCCACATGCCGCGGAGCGGCTGGGCCCGTGAGCCATGGCTGCTGAGCCTGCGCGTCCGGAGCCTGTGCTCCGCAACGGGAGAGGCCACGACAGTGAGAGGCCCGCGTACCGCAAAAAAAAAAAAAAAAATTTTTGTGTAGCATGTGAGTCCTGCCATTTTGTATCATTTGCAAATTTAATAGGCAAACATTTATTTAAAAATTATTAAGCAGAAAGAGGCCCAGAGAGTAAACCTTCCTTCAAAATTTGCATAGCCTAATTATCCCAAGCAAAAAAAAGAAGCCAGTCTTAGTATGTTACATACTGTATGATCCCATATGTATGACTTTCTTGAAAAGACAAAACTATAGTGATGGAGACAGATCAGTGGTTGCCAGGAGTTATGGGTGGGGAGACAGTGTGACTGCAAAGGAATAATAACATCCTGATTGTGGTGGCAGTATTTACATAAATCTATACATGTGTTCAAATTCACAGAACTGTACACCAAAAAGCGGGGGGGCAGTCAACTGTACTGTATAATTTAAAATATAAAATAAATAAGATATTGATTCAGAGGCCTATTCCACAATTAATATAAAGCTATGTTAGAAATAAGACAAATAAGTTCTGGGGATCTGATATACAGCATGGTGGTTATAGTTAATAATACTGTATTATATACTTGAAAGTTGCTAAGAGAGTAGATCTTCAATGTTCTCACAAGAAAAAAAAGAAATGGTAATTATGTGAAATGATGGAGGTGTTGGCTAATGCTATGGTGGGAATCATTTTGGAATATGTAGGTGTATCAAATCAGTGTGTTGTTTACCTTAAACTTACACAACGTTATATCTCAATTATGTCTCAATAAAGCCCCCCCCAAAAAAATTTTTTTAATTTGCATAGCCTAATCTACACCCTTTGGATCTGGCCTGGAAGCAGCTCAAAATGCCTCCACCTGTGCTCATATCCAGCCCACATTCCTCCATCCAGGCCAGAGGAAATGTGAACAGCCTTTATTGAATGTGATTCCAGATGAGCTTAACCTCTAGTTTCACCCTCAGCGCCCAGTCCAATAACACTGCGAAAAAGGGAAATGAAAGTAATTGGACACAGCTATTACTGTTCTTTTGTGAAACTATGCTGTATCTCTAGTTTTCATAACTTTCTATCTCCTTAAATGGCTCTTTAATTTTTTAATAGATAATATAGTTACACTGTACACAACACAAATGTACACAAAGCCTTACAGTGGGCTTCCCTGGTGGCGCAGTGGTTGAGAGTCCTGCCAATTCAGGGGACGCGGGTTCGTGACCCGGTCCGGGAGGATCCCACATGCTGCGGAGCGGCTGGGCCCGTGAGCCATGGCCACTGAGCCGGCGCATCCGGAGCCTGTGCTCCGCAACGGGAGAGGCCACAGCGGTGAGAGGCCCGCGTACCGCAAAAAACAAAACAAAACAAAACAAAAAGGCTTACAGTGGAAAGTCTTCATCCCGTTGCCAGACCCCATTCATTCCCCTCCTCCTGCTCCAGCGTGAAGCCACCGTTAACTGTTCCTTGTGTATCTCTTAGAGTTTCATTTTGGATATACAGTTAGAAAACACTGTACTTGTAGGAATACTTTTCCCTCTGTTTTTATACCTAAATGGCAACCTTCTATACCTGTTTGCTACATCTTAATTTTCTCACTTAACAATACATCTCAAATACATTTCCATATCAGTACATTGAGATGGTTCTCTTCCTCTACCTTGAGTTACGGTATTTGTGCATCATTGTCTTCCTTCATAAAAATTATCACTTCCTTCATAGAGGTAAGGGCTTCGTTGCAGTTTTAAAAATTTGTAACAAAATATTTGCTCACATTTTTCAATTTGTGCCATCATTTATCTACTGTGTGTTTTTTTAGCTGTTAGTAAATTTTGCACCTCTTTTTCTGCTTTTTTTCTAACAGCATCTTTGTATTAATGTTATGGTTGTTCATCAGCCAATTAGACTTTTCTGGACAGTAATTTACAAGAAAGAAGTTCCTTTGGTGGGGAGAAATGTGACCATCTTCATGCTGTTTTTCTCAACTCACACTTTCTCTCCTTCTGTGCTGCTACAGAGTCATACTGCTTCCTGCAAATATGGCTCCTCTTGTGATTCTTTATATAATTCTTTATGTTCCAGTTCCAAGAGAATTTCTGCCCATAGCCTCGCTCACCCCAATTCCTGCACACCATGTTACAAGAAATAAAGCTTTTGTGTTCCAGAAAATGTATCTGCAGGTAGTGTATTTGTGTAAGTACTTTCTGAGATGTGCTGGCCCTGGACTGTCTTGCCCCTCTTTGCACTTCTCTACTTTTCCCCATATGGCTTACAGTCAATCTCAAGTGCTTTTGCAGCCCTTACACCTAAGTTGGAGATGGCAGATATATCTTTCTCCCAGTTTTACAGAACCTGTGGTCTGTGGTCTGCAGTATCTTTCTATTCTCCTTGTTTGGGGAGTGCTTCTAGGATGAAAAGTGGGAAATACTATCTTATACCCAGTTCTTCCTGGAAGTCACCACTTTCTTCCTAAATCCTTGTGCATCACCTGTTTAATGACTGGTTGTTTAAAAAGTGCTAAGGAGCAGTGACCAGCATCTGCCTGGAGTTTTGGACTTTGCCTTTTCTGCTTTGTGCAAACCAGGATAACATTCATGTGCTCTCACGTATTTATATTTTAAGGTAATATTTAATCTCAGGGTGTAATTAGGTGAGTGAATTTAAGTCATCTTCTTCTCCCACTCCTTTTTTCTAACATATCTTGGGTTTCATCCTTATCAGTCATATTTTTCTACCCTCCCTTCCTTCATTCCCCCAATAGGCAAGAAGAAAGCAAACCAAACCATGTTCACACACCTGCCTCATGACTCCCAGGGCTCGCTCCTACAGCCCTCTACACTTTCATCATGGCGCCTTTGTTACGTTGCTGTTATTTGCCTATATGTGAGCTCCCACAAAAGAGGGCCTGAGTCGTATTCTGTGGTGCCCCTCCTCACTTAATACATTCCAGAGATTCAACAGTGGTGTGGAATGACTACCGGAATGATGGGGTCATATGCTGATGATTCCTCTATGATTAAAAATGTAGCCCAGCACAACTGAAAGAAGATGCGGAGATACCATGGGCATGCAGTGCTTTTGCAGGAGGAAGAAAGGGAGGAAGTTCTGTATCTTATTAGACCAGCACCCTTGGTAGTGAAAGAGGCTAGGTTTTGGAGTCTGGATGTAGCCTGTTTCTGTCCAGTCTCTTTTCCATACTGGTTGCTGCTTGAGTGATCTTGGGCAAGTTAATGAATCTCTGTAACACCCCAGTTTCCTTACCTCATCATCTATAAAGTAGAATGTATAATAATTGTCTCACTAGGATTTTGCAGATATTAAGGGAGAAAACATAGTATTAGTAATTAACATGTAGTATGTCCACGGTAAACCTTAGTTCCCTTTCCTCTTCCCTTGCTCTCTTTCTTACTCTCATTGTATCTCATCAGATTTTTTTTGTCTTAAAATTGTTTTCCTTGGTATTTTCTGCAAACCTCAGCACTTCCTTAATGTCAGGGTTTTCACACTATTTTTTCAGTAAGGGGCTGCCTCTTTGTTCTGCCTTAGATTGGACCTCCCCCTCCCTTATCATCAAATATTCTTTTAAACTCTGACCTCCTGGGAGAGCTTCCTGTGCAATCACACCAGTGTGACAATGACTGCCCTTTTCTTCCCTGCCAGGAACATTTATGATTGTATTGGTAGCATTTTATTTCTGACAGCCTCCCGTCATTCTTGAGTTGTCATTCATTTTATTCCTCTGGACAGTAAAAGAGAACATCTCTTTTTTATGCAGTTTATGAAATTTATATCCCTGAAGTTCACAGAAATGGTCTCCAAAGTTGTTTGATTATGTGCACCTATGAGTAAAATCACTTTATGCATGTGTTCCCCAAGTAGACTAACATTTCTCTTTTAATTATGTGAATGTGGGCTTCCCTCATGGCACAGTGGTTGAGAATCCGCCTGCCAATGCAGGGGACACAGGCTCGAGCCCTGGTCCAGGAAGATCCCACATGCCACAGAGCAACTAAGCCCATGCGCCACAACTACTGAGCCTGCGCTCTGGAGCCCACAAGCCACAACTACTGAGCCTGCGTGCTGCAACTGCTGAAGCCCGTGCGCCTAGAGCCTGTGCTCCGCAACAAGAGAAGCCACCGCAAGGAGAAGCCTGTGCACCGCAACAAAGAGTAGCCCTGGCTGGCCACAACTGGAGGGGGCCCGCACTCAGCAACGAAGACCCAACACAGCCAAAAATAAATATATATGGAAAAGGCTTTAATTATGTGAATGTACTACAGTAATAATAGTAGAAAATACAAAACCAAGTGCTATAGATAGACCTATATGGATGTATATATGTGTGTGTGTGTGTGTGTGTGTGTGTGTGTGTGTGTGTATGTATATATATATATACACACACACTATATATATACACACATGCATAGCGAGGTCTGTGTACATATACACATAAATTCATACAGTGCATTTTATAAGACACAAAAATAAAACTAAAAAAAGGAATTTAAAAAATCAATATGGCTTATCGCTGGATCTAGCTCAGCTGCTTATCCTGTGCCAAAATGTTTTGAAACAAAATTTTAAAATTTTGGATCCCTAGTGAAGGTGTGCTGTGCCCAGGTGTGCTGCCAGAGAAGTTGGTTTGCAGAGAGTTTGATGAGATGCGTGGTGTATAAAACTAGAAGACGTGCTGACCGAAGAATGAACGCTTCGGAAGCTTCAAGTG
>NW_006791108.1:373576-399041 GCF_000442215.2 Lipotes vexillifer | reverse complement strand
AGCAGGAAACTGCTTCACCTTGGACTTCAGCGAAGACAGAACCTCTCACGAGGTATGGATTTGGACAGCTGTAGCAGAAAGAATTCTAGGGGGAAACTGTTGTGCACACTTAGATGCAGTGAAGGAACAAATCTGAACTTTTCACTGACACACTGAGCCGTGGCAGGACATGAAGCTCTTTTTTCCTTCCATTAGGGAGATAGGACTTGATAAGGGGAAAAGAAGAGGAGTGGGTTGTAAAAAGTGAGTATAAAGTGGCAACATTACCATATTTAGTATCTGAAAAAGAGCCCTGCTGAAGACCCTGCAGCAAGAACGTACTGATTGTTCTTCCGAATCACAGCAGGAACCATCCAGTTTTTAGTTGCGACCAATCTGACTCTGTGCATCCACAGACACACACATTTGAAAATACTTCCGAGTGCTCAATTTATGCTTTAAGTTCTACATTAATTACTTCAAGTATTGTTAATAAGGTGTCTTCTATTTCGTGAAATGTGTTGGTGTGTCTCTCCCTGACTTGTTTGCCAGGCTGCTCTGTCAGCCTTTCTACGAAGCCAGCAAAGGTTGCCCCCTCCTGAGGAGCTCACTGTTTCAATGTCTAGTTCTCAAGTCTGCCTTCAGGTATCACAAATGCTGTGAACTACTGGATGTGGGTATCATGGAAGAGACATTTTAAAACAAACAAAAAGTTCCAAGTCAGATGAGTTGAAATGAAATAGAATCAAAGGACATTTTTTAAAATATATGGCTATGGAGGGGTGGAGTCAAGACAGCCTACTAGGAGGACGCGGAGTTCGCATCTCCTCACAAGTTGGGCACCTACCAGGCACCAGTGGGGGACCACGGACACCTAACGGGACAGGAGGAACCCCCAGCGACTGGGTAGGATGTGGGGCGTGGGGGGGAGTGAAGGGGGAGGAGAAGTGGAGGCAGGACAGGACTGGCGCCCCTGAGGGGCGGCTGGGGGAGGGGAAGGGATCCCACGCCCCAAGGGGGAAATTGGGGAACCATTGGGAGGGCAGAGGATCAAAATGGAGTGTGGCCAGTTTTCCCCTGCCCACTTGGGTCCCCAGGAACTTGCTGACATCCTGTGCCTGATCCTCTGCCCACCCAGGTCCCCTCCAGCCCTGCAGGTCCTGAGGGAGTGGGAGGGAAGGAAGGGGGAGCAGAAGTAAAGGCTGGACTATGGGACTGGCATCCCTGAGGGGTAGCTGGGGGAAGGGAGGATTTCTACACCCAGCGGGACCCACCCATGGTTAGGGGTCCAGCGGGGACAGGGGAGGCCGTGGGGGAGACAGGGGGAGGTGCATGGAGGAATGGAAGGGAACACGACCAGTGCTTTCCCTGCCCACTTAGGCACTGGGGAGCCTGTTGGGGTCCTAGGCCTAACCCTCTGCCCTCAGAGTCTCCCTCCTGCTCTGCAGAACACAGGCCCCGCCCCTACACCCCACCCAGGGCCCCACCTCTACACTCAGAGACCCCCTCTGAGACCCCTACCAATGCGCTGGGCTTAAACCCCACCCACACACCCTCACACAGGGCCCTACCTCCGAACTCCAGAACTCCACATTCCAGAGGCCCTCCTCTCCACGTGCTGCTTCTCCCCTTCCACATAGGTCCTAAGCAAAGGGCCCGCCCCGTGCTTGAACATCACCTCGCCTAGGTCCTGCCCCACCCTAAACCCCACCCCCGCCTAAACTCTGCCCCCATAGGCAAGGATTTTTTTTTTCCTCTTTTAGATTGGGGTTCTGTTTTACCTTGATTCATTGTTGTTGATTGTTTTATTTTTCCTAATCTTCTCTTTTTCTCATTTTATTCTTTATACGTTGTTATTCTCTCCTTTTGGCTTGTCCCACCCCCCTCCCCTTTTTTATTCTTTGTTCTGGTTTTATTTTACCTTCTTGCAGTTGTTTCAATTATAGTTTTATTTTTCCTAGTATATTTTTTATCTTTCTGAATTTATTTTGTTTTTTATTCTTTGATAATGTACTGCTCCTTTTTTTCTTTCTTTCTTTCCTTTTTTTTTTTTTTTACCACGCTACGAAACTTGTGGGATCTTGGTTCCCAGGCCAAAGGTCAGGCCTGAGCTCCTGTGGTGGGAGCTCTGAGTCCAAACCACTGGACTAACAGAGAACCTCAGACACCATGGAATATCTATCAGAGTGAAGGCACCCAACGGTCCTCATCTCAGCACCAAGACCCGGCTGTATCCAAAGCCTGCAAATTCCAGTGCTGGATGTCTTAGGCCAAACAAGCAGTAAGACAGGAATATAGCACCACCCATCAAAAAAAAACAAAAAATGACCAAAAAAATATATTACAGATGAAGAAGCAAGGTAAAAACCTACAAGACCAAATAAATGAAGACGAAATGGGCAACCTACCTGAAAAATAATTCAGAGTAAAGACGATCCAAAATTCAGAAATAGAATGGAGAAAATACAAGAAATATTTAACAAGGATCTAGAAGAAGTAAAGAGCAAACAGTGATAAACAACACAATTACTGAAATTAAAAATACTCTAGAAGGAATCAATAACAGAATAACTGAGGCAGAAGAATGGGTAAGTGAGCTGTAAGATAAAATGGTGGAAGTAACTGCCAGGGTGAAGAATAAAGAAAACTAAATGAAAAGAATTGAGGACAGTCACAGAGGCCTTGGCACAACATTAAACGCACCAACATTCGAATTATATGAGTCCCAGAAGAAGAAGAGAAAAAGAAAGGGTCTGAGAAAATATTTGAAGAGATTATAGTTGAAAACTTCCCTAATGTGGGAAAGGAAATAGTCAAGTCCAGGAAGCACAGAGAGTCTTATACGGGATAAGCCCAAAGAGAAACATGCAGAGACACATATTAATCAAACTATCAAAAATTAAATAGAAAAAATATTAAAAGTAGCAAGGGAAAAGCCACAAATAATATATAAGGGAATCCGCATAAGGTTAACAGCTGATTTTTCAGCAGAAACTCTGCAAGCCAGAAGGGAGTGGCAGGACATATTTAAAGTGATGAAAGGGAAAAGCCTACAACCAAGATTACTCTACCCAGCAAGGATCTCATTCAGATTTGATGAGAAGTTAAAACCTTTACAGACAAGCAAAAGCTGAGAGAGTTCAGCACCACCAAACCAGCTTTACAACAAATGCTAAAGGAACTTTTCTAGGCAGGAAACACAAGAGAAGGAAAAGGCCTACAAAAACAAACTCAGAACAATCAAGAAAATGGTAATAGGAGCATACATATCTACAATTACCTTAAATGTAAATGGATTAAATGCCCCAACCAAAAGGCATAGACTGGCTGAATGGATACAAAAACAAGACCTGTACATATGCTGTCTACAATAGACCCACTTCAGACCTAGGGACACATACAGACTGAAAGTGAGGGGATAGAAAAAGATATTTGATGCAAATGGAAATCAAAAGAAAGCTGGAGTAACAATTCTCATATCAGACAAAATAGACTTTAAAGACTATTACAAGAGGCAAAGAAGGACACTACAGAATGAGCAAGGGATCAATCCAACAACAAGATATAACAATTGTAAATATTTATGCACCCTACACAGGAGCACCTCATTACATAAGGCAAATGGCTAATAGCCATAAAAGGGGAAATCGACAGTAACACAATCATAGTAGGGGACTTTAACACCCCACTTTCACCAATGGGCAGATCATCCAAAATGAAAATAAATAAGGAAACACAAGCTTTAAACGGTACATTAAACAAGATGGACTTAGTTGGTATCTATAGGACATTCCATCCAAAAACAACAGAATACACTTTCTTCTCAAGTGCTCATAGAACATTCTCCAGGTTAGACCATATCCTGGGTCACAAATGAAGCTTTGGTTAATTTAAGAAAATTGAAATCATATCAGGTATCTTTCCTGACCACAGTGCTATGAAACTAGATATCAATTACAGGAAAAAATCTGTAAAAAATACAAACACATGGAGGCTAAACAGTACGCTACTAAATAACTGAGAGATCACTGAAGAAATCAAAGAGGAAGTCAAAAAATACCTAGAAACAAATGACAATGAAAACACGACAGCCCTAAACTATGGGATGCAGCAAAAGCAGTTCTAAGAGGGAGGTTTATAGCAATAGGATCCTACCTTAAGAAACGAGAAACATCTCAAACAAACAACCTAACCTTAAACCTAAAGCAATTAGTGAAAGTAGAACAAAAAAAAAAAACCCCACAAAGTTAGCAGAAGGAAAGAAATCATAAAGATCGGATCAGACTAAATGAAAAAGAAATGAAGGAAACAATAGCAAAGATCAATAAAACTAAAAGCTGGTTCTTTGAGAAGATTAAAAAAACCTGATAAACCATTAGCGAGATTCATCAAGGAAAAAAGGGAGAAGACTCAACAGAATTAGAAATGAAAAAAGAGAAGTAACAACTGACACTGCAGAAATACAAAGGATCATGAGAGATTACTACAAGTGACTCTATGCCAATAAAATGGACAATCTGGAAGAAATGGACAAATTCTTAGAAAAGCAAAACCTTATGAGACTGATCCAGGAAGAAAGAGAAAATATGAACAGACCAATCACAAGCATTGAAATTGAAACTGTGATTAAAAATCTTCCAACAAACAAAAGCCCAGGACCAGATGTCTTCGCAGGCAAAATCTGTCAAACATTTAGAGAAGAGGTAACATCTATCCTCTCAAACTCTTCCAAAATATAGCAGAGGAAGGAACACTCCCCAACTCATTCTACAAAGTTACCATCACCCTGATGACAAAACCAGACAAAGATATCACAAAAAAAGAAAACTACAGGCCAATATCACTGTTGAACATAGATGCATAAATCCTCAACAAAATACTAGCAAACAGAATCCAACCGCACATTAAAAGGATCGTACACCGTGATCAAGTGGGGTTTATCCCAGGAATGCAAGGATTCTTCACGATATGCAAATCAATCATTGTGATACACCATATTAACAACTTCAAGGATAAATACCATATGATCATCTCAGTAGATGCAGAAAAAGCTTTTGACAAAATTCAACACCTATTTATGACAAAAACTCTCCAGAAAGTAGGCATAGAGGGAACCTACCTCAACATAATGAAGGCCATATATGACAAACCCATAGCCAACATCGTTCTCAGTGGTGAAAACTGAAACCATTTCCTCTAAGATCAGGAACAAGACAAGGTTGCCCACTCTCACCACTGTTATTCAACATAGTTATGGAAGTTTTAGCTACAGCGTTCAGACAAGAAAAAGAAAGAAAAGGAATCGAAATTGGAAAAGAAGAAGTAAAACTGTCACTGTTTGCAGGTGACATGATACTATACATAGGCAATCCTAAAGATGCTACCAGAAAACTACCAGAGCTAATCAATGAATATGGTAGAGTAGCAGGATATAAAATAAATGCACAGAAATCTCTTCCATTCCTATACACTAATGATGAAAAAATCTGAAAAAGAAATTAAGGAAACACTCCCACTCACCATTGAAACAAAAAGAATAAAATACCTAGGAATAAACCTACCTAAGGAGACAAAAGACCTATATGCAGAAAAGTATAAGACACCAATGAAACAAATTAAAGATGATACAAACAGATGGAGAGATATACCATGTTCTTGGATTGGAAGAATCAACATTGTGAAAATGACTATACAAAGCAATCTACAGATTCAGTGCAATCCCTATCAAACTACCAGTGGCATTTTTCACAGAACTAGAACAAAATATTTCACAATTTATATGGAAACACAAAAGGCCCTGAATAGCCAAAGCAATCTTGAGAAAGAAAAATGGAGCTGGAGGAATCAGGCTCCTGGGCTTCAGACTATACAACAAAGCTACAGTATTCAAGACAGTATGGTACTGGCACAAAAACAGAAATATAGATGAATGGAACAGGATAGAAAGCCCAGAAATAAACCTACACACATATGGTCACCTTATCTTTGATAAAGGAGGCGAGAATATACAATGGAGAAAAGACAGCCTCTTCAATAAGTTGTGCTGGGAAAACTGGACAGCTACATGTAAAAGAATGAAATTAGAACACTTCCTAACACCATACACAGTAATAACCTCAAAATGGATTAAAGACCTAAATGTAAGGCCAGACACTAGAAAACTCAGAGGAAAACATAATCAGAACACTGTATGACATATCTCACAGCAAGATCCTTTTTGACCCACCTCTTAGAGTAATGGATATAGAAACAAAAGTAAACAAATGAGACCTAATGAAACTTCAAAGCTTTTGCACAGCAAAGGAAACCATAAACAAGATGAAAAGTCAACCCTCAGAATGGGAGAAAATATTTGCAAATGAAGCAACTGACAAAGGATTAATCTCCAAAATATACAAGCAGCTCGTGCAGCTCAGTATCAAAAAAACAACCCAATCCAAAAAATGGGCAGAAGACCTAAACAGACATTCGTCCAAAGAAGATATACAGATTGCCAACAAACACGTGAAAGGATGCTCAACATCAGTAATCATTAGAGAAATGCAAATCAAAACTACAGTGAGGTATCACCTCACACCCGTCAGAATGGCCATCACCCAAAAATCTACAAACAATAAATGCTGGAGAGGGTGTGGAGAAAAGAGGACCCTCTTGCACTGTTGGTGGGAATGTAAATTCATACAGCCACTCTGAAGAACATTATGGAGGTTACTTTAAAAACTAAAAGTAGAACTACCATATGACCCAGCAATCCCACTGCTGGCCATATACCCTGAGAAAACCATAATTCAAAGAGAGTCATGTACCACAATGTTCATTGCAGCACTATTTACAATAGCCAGCACATGGAAGCAACCTAAGTGTCCATCGACAATGAATGGATAAAGAAGATGTGGCACATATGTACAATGGAATATTACTCAGTCATAAAAAAACGATATTGAGTTATTTGTAGTGACACAGATGGACCTAGAGATTGTCATACAGAGTGAAGTAAGTCAGAAAGAGAAAAACCAATACTGTATGCTAACACATACATATGGTATCTAAAAAAAATCTGATGAATCTGGGGACAGTACAGGAATAAAGACGCAGACCTAGAGAATGGACTTGAGGACGTGGGGAGGGGGGAAGGTAAGCTGGGATGAAGTGAGAGAGTGGCATGGACATACATACACTACCAAATGTAAAATAGATAGCTAGTGGGAAGCAGCCACATAGCACCGGGAGATCAGCTCAGTGCTTTGTGTCCACCTAAAGGGGTGGGATAGGGAGGGTGGGAGGGAGATGCAAGAGGGAGGGGATATGGGGATATACATATGCATATAGCTGATTCACTTTGTAATACAGCAGAAACTAACACAACATTGTAAAGCAATTATACTCCAATTAAGATGTTTAAAAATATAAAAATAAAAAGCCCAAAGAAATGAGTGCTTAAAATATATATATATATGGCTATGTCTTCCTCTTATTTTGTTTGTCCTCAATAAAATCTAGACCTTGAGTTACTGGTTTCACAGAATGTGACCTTATATTTAAACCTACCCAGGCCACTATTGGGAATGATAGGGAGGGATTTATATCACTCGCTAATTTCTGGAATTTAAAAAAGAAGCCTAGTTATCAAGGAAATTCAAATTAAAATAATAATATTTTAATCCCAAACATTTAAATATTAAGAATTGGAAAAAATATAATGAAATTAGTAGTTTTATGCTTTGTAGGTGAGGAGGTAATTTGGTACACTTTCTGGAAGATATTTTAGCAGTAGGTCTTGAGAGCCTTAAATATGTTTTGTATGCTTTAGCCTGGTGAGTCTACCTCTAGGAATTTATCCCAAGAAATATAATCCTAGGTAGTACATAAAGATGTATTACAGGAATGTCTTTTGCAGAGAATTTCTGTCATAAAACCAGATTTTTGTTACCATAAGTAATAATATATTATTATAAAAACATAAATATTTAACAATGAGAAATTGCTAAATGAATTGTGCTATACCCACATAATGGTATTGAAAAATACATTGTTGAGAATTATAGGATAAATGCTAACGTTAAATAAAATAAGGAGATAAGAAGGACTATTTAAGCATGATTTTGCTAAAATTTTATATTTATAAATATAGAGAGGGAAAATTACATAGAAGGGAAATATTCTACAATATGCTAGTTGAAGGAATCCTTGTCTAGTGACATTATGGATTATTCTATTTCTATTTTTCCTTATTTTTCTACAGTGAGTATGTCACCCTTTTATAACCAAAAGAAACACGTATATGCTTGAGAATGACTAATAAAAATCCCACAAACATAGCCCCTTCAGATTAGTCATCAAGGATATAGCATATTACTTGTTATTATTAGCCACTTCTCACTGTAATTGCTTGAGCCTTCGTCTGGTGTCTCTTAAAATCAATCACATTTGTTGGCTGTTTTACGTCAGTTTGAGATTTTAGCTTAGCCAGTTCTTGCATGATTAAGATTGTTTTGCTACATCAGTGGTGACCCACAAAGGGTCTCTGTTACTTAAAGCCATTTCTGCCATTGATATTGATAAAACTTTTTTTTTAAGTACTTTAATCAACCAGAAATACCATTACCTTTGTAATATTTAAACCAAGAAATTATAGCTATCAGACTCTTGTAATAAACAGTTTGCAAGCAAACAAGCCTTCAGTTACCTCTACCAATATTAATCATATACAAATAAACAGATACAGAAATGTATAAGATGCCAAACACATGCTCTTAAAACCCGCATGAAGTAGGTATGCATAGATGATGCCCAGGACTTCCCTGGTGGTCCAGTGGTTAAGACTCCACGCTTCCACTGCAGGGGGCATGAATGGGTTTAATCCCTGGTCAGCAAACGAGGATCCCACATGCCACATGGTGCACCCAAAAAAGTAGAAAAAAAAGGAAAAAAGAAGATGCCCTAAATATATGTGACTGGCTAACACCAGCCTTGTGAGTTGATATGTTGGTTTTCTTTTTCTGCCTTACAGACAGAGCTATGACATTCAGATCGTGGCGCTGGTAAACCAGACAGGCTTCAGGTCTGGGAACACCCTCGATTTAAAGAATCCTTTCTTTAGGTAAGAAATGCCCTCATCCATTTCACACCTATGTATATAGGATCTCAATTGACCATATGACTAGGTAAAGAGGTTTAGAATAATTCCATCTTTCCTAAGAGGAGAAAAAGCATCTATTCTTCTCTAAGGAGACTTGGATCCCGGTATGGAGTTGAGTGTTTTATGTTCCATTACATAGAATTCAATATAGAACAATCTCATCCTGATACAGCGCAGGAGAGTCCTACAAAGTGAATTCTCCTTACAGCTGAGCTCTAAAGAGCTGTGTGACCTCAGGTAAAGTCACTTTCCTTCTGGCATTCAGTTTTCTCACCTGCAAAATGTAGAGTTAAAGATGACCTTCTTTGCCCTTCATTCGCTATGGGATGATTTTACATAGCAGTTATTCCAATACACCTAAAACACGAGTCCATTTAAAGTAAATTTTTTTAGATGTTTTTTGAGAGCATGTACGTCAGGACATAATTTTCTTTGGCAGCTGTACAGATTTTGTCTGATATGAAGAACTTGCCACAGTGGGTCGGATACAACAGATGTTTCTGGAAAATCTCCCCATTTGTATAGCTATTCAATATGAGCCAATTAAATATACACACATGAAATCAACCACACAAAACCACTGGACACTGTCACTCTTGACTTTCTTAATAGAAAGTGACTTTTCTCTCATATTTTAATGTCTCCCCAAGGCTTTAATTCAAAGCATCATGTCTGTATAGTATTAAAAAGCTTAAAGAAAAGAGGAAACTCAGGAAACCACACCAAGAATTCTTTGGCCAAGATGGGAAAATGAAATGTTGACCTTGAAGCAGGGGAGGCAAGGCTGTAATTGTATATGTTGTATGTAGGCTATCGCACATGGTGTGACTCTTTGAAACCTATTGCCAGTTAGGGATATGGATCTGTCTCGAATTCCAAGGGAAGAGAGAAGTCCTCGCCCCCATCCCCTTGCACGATCCTGCCATGTTAAGCAAAGGGCACAGGTTTTGGCCTTGGAGAGAACAGGCTGACTACTTACCAGTACTATTGAACCTGCCTAGCCCTCAGTTTTCTCATCTGTAAGATGGGATAAACAGCATACCTCACCAGGCGATTGCAAGGATCTATAACATGTCCAAGTACGTAGTAGTTCACATAACTGGTGCTCAATAAATGCCACTTTGTTTTCTTCCTGTTCTCAGCTCACCAGCTCTCTCTCTGAGTAAATAGATGTTGACTTGTAGTTCATTCCAAACAGAATCATTTGGGCTTTGGAAAAGAAAATGAATTCTTATAGGGTTTCAGAAAACCCACTTTTGAATGAAAGAACCACATAAGCTAGTAACTCTGAGTCCCCCTTCCACTTCATCGCACAAGACCAAGGTTTGAACCAGAAAACCACGGAGAGAGGGCCCGGGCCTTGGCCATCCCCTGCTTCGCACGAAGACGTAAACACAGTAGCCACAGGTCAAAGTGAGAGTGTCAAAGGTCTGCTGATGCCTAAGATGGCTACAGCCCTGTCAAACAGATGGACAGTGGAGCAAGGGGCAGATACCTTTCCTTTTCCCCTTTTCCCTCACTCAGCAGCAAGTCTGATTCATGTATTTAATTAAGCAAATGAGGTGCTTGAAAATGTTAACTTCCCTGGGGAATCACAGATCTTGACTATATTTCTTCACCATCCCTTCCTGATGTCTAGGCCTCAGTATCCTCAGTGGAGATGTGGGCTAACTGACAGAATTTTTGACAAGTACTTGGTATGTAGTAGGTGCTTAGTTAAATGTTCAGCAGTGTTAATACCCTTCTCCTCCTCCCCCACATGCAACTCCAGTTTGCTATTGCAGCATCCGAGAAGCAGCAGCCCAAGGGAGAGAGAGAGAGAGAGAGAGAGAGAGAGAGAGAGAGAGAGAGAGAGTGTGTGTGTGTGTGTGTGTGTGTGTGTGTGTGTGTGTGTGTGTGTGTGTGTTGAATGTGTGTATTTGGGAGAATTAAAATAAATGGCATTACCCAGAGGAACAATTGGTAATACAGCCTCAGAATAACTTTCTCTCCATTTGCTTTTTATTCCGCCCATTTTTAGGGCACAGTAGGCCCTACTGACACACAAAAGCAGAAGATTCATTTTGGGGTTTTGGCAGATCCCCAATACCGTCTGGCCACCAGTGACATGCTAAAAACATGTCAAGATCAACAAATTAATTGCTGAACACATGAGCATCCACCATTACACATAATGTGAAAGTTTCTCTTTCTCTTTGGGCAGGGTCGGGGGCACTTTTATTTTGACTATTAATTATTTTAAAGTAATTTGAAAATAAAAGAAGAGCTAACAGCTGTTCCTAAAAGTGAGCAAAGGCACAAAACTACTCCATCAGGGAGGGAAAGTTCTCCGGTAACCTAGTAGATTTTCCAAGAACTGTGAGACTAGTCCTTCATCATTAGGGTCCCACACAGTCTGTCCCAGGACCTGGCTGGGCCACTCACTGTGCTGGGCTGTGGAAATGGCGGCTGTGACCAGGGCAGGTGCAGCCCCTGCCTCCATGAAGGTCTCATCGTAGTGGGAGGGAAGTGGGCATTAAATAGTTATCTGCATAATTAATTATATCATCAAAACTGCAATAAGTGACACGAAGGAGAAGTAGAGGGCACCAAGAGAGTGTTAATCCATAAAACCACCACCACGGGTGCCCCAAACCCAGAAACAGCTGAAGCTGCTTCAGAGCACCAGGAGAGAGAGCTCTGAGGCACTGTTGCGAAGTCCCACTAAGGAAAGCTGGGACCCAGAGTTTCCTATAGAAACTTGAGACCTTAATCAAGTTTGCTCACTTCGGAGAAGCCTCCCAAGCCCGCAGGCTGGCTGAGATGCCCCTCGCACATCACTCAAAGAGCCCTTTGCAAATACCACTTTTAGGGCACCTGGATGGCTCTGTCTCAATTATTATTTTATTTGTCTGCAGCGCCACATACCTTGAACACAAGATTTTGCCTAGTGCCGTTTATAATGCAGTGTAATACAGTATCTAGCACATTAGGTGCTAAACACTTGATGAATAAGTGAATGAATGTGGCCCCATGGAGCTCCTGATGGCTCCTGAAAGAACTGTGACCAAGATGCCATGGCCCAAAGAGCATTTCATCTTCCATGCTCACACCGCAAGCCAAGCCTCTGTTCTACTCATGGCTTCTCACAAAACAATTTGATCCTTCTTTCCCCAAAATACTAAGTTCCCTTGATTTCCTCAAGTTAAATATTGGTTTCCTTTGTGCTTTTTTTCAACCAGTTTATTAAGCAATTATTGTATGCCAGGCACTCTTCTCAGTGCTGGGGTATAAAAGAGAATGAGATAGGTACAAACTCCCTGGTCTCATGGTTTGATGTCTCCCAACAGACATCAGGAAAGTAAGCAAATAAATAAGATAATTTCGGATAGTGGTAACCTCTGAAAAAGATAAACAGAGTAATGTCTACCTGATTTCAAGAATTACAAGAAAGCTCCAGTAATCACGGCAGTGCAGTACTGATGAATGGATGGCATGTAGATGAATGGAAAGAAATAGAGATCAGAAACGGACCCAAACGTATATGTCGATCGATTTTCAACAAAGTTTCAAAGGCAACTCAATGGAGAAGTGATAGTCTTTCAAAAGTGGTGCTGGAATGATTGGATGTCAGTGCCATTTAAAAAGAAATAGAGATCAGAAACGGACCCAAACGTATATGTCGATCGATTTTCAACAAAGTTTCAAAGGCAACTCAATGGAGAAGTGATAGTCTTTCAAAAGTGGTGCTGGAATGATTGGATGTCAGTATGCCATTTAAAAAAAAAAAAAAAACAAACTTCCTCCCATATCTCACACCATCTCTAAAAATTAACTCAGAAGGGATCAAAAGGGATCATAGATTAAAATGTAAAGCATAGAAGAAAATTTTTGTGACCTTGGATTAGACAGTAATTTCATAGATACGGCACCAGAAACAATTCATGAAAAGAAAAAAATGATAAACTGTCCTTTATCGAAATTAAAAATGAATGAAAAGTCACAAACTGGGTGAAAATATTTGGAAATCATATATCTGGAAAAAAAACCAGTATCCAGAATATAAAAAGAAGGTGTGATGCAATATTCTCAAAAATAATAAGAAAAATATTAAGAAAATAATGATTTTTTTAAAGAGCAAAAGATTTGAACAGATACTTTATCCAAGAAGGTATAATAGCAAATAAGCACATGAAAAGATGGTCAACATCATTAGTCCTTAGGGAAAATGCACATTATAACCATAATGACATATCATTACACACCTATTACAACGACTAAAATAAAAATCCTGACAATACCAAGTGCTGAGGAATACGTGGAGCTCCTGGAACTCTCATTCATTGCCGGTGGGAATACAAAATGGTACAGCCACTTTGGAAAACAGTTGAATAGCTTCTTCTGTCATTAAAAATTCACTTACCATGTCACCCAGCAATCCCACTCCTGGGTGTTTACACAAGCGAAATGAAAACTATATTTGAATGTTTATTGTATCTTTATTTATAATCACAAAAAATTGGAAATAGATGGAATGTCTTTCAAATGGAGAATGAATAACATCCATACAATGGAATAATTTTCAGCAGTCAAAAGAAATGTAGTAGTGATACATGTAGTAATACAGCTGAATCTCAACTACATTATGCTAAGTGAAAAAAAGCCAGACCTAAAAGGCTACATACTATGTGACTCCATTTCTATGACATTCTGGCAAAGGGAACACTGTAGATACAGGAAACAGATCAGAGCTGGGGTTGGGAGAGGGTTGACTATAAAGGGGGTATGGGAACATGGTGCAGGGCGATGGAATTTTTCTAGATCTTGATTGTAATCGTGGCAGTATGTCTTTATGTGTTTGTCAAAACTTGCAGACCTGGACACTAAAAAGGGTGAACTTTATCTAGAAAAATACTTTAATTATATAAAAACTTACAAGAATGAAAAAGGGATAGAAGAAAGCAAATGAACAGAGTGATGTGCTGGACAGTGGCAAGGCCAGGGATCGGGGGGTGGGTGTTATTTACGTGGGGTGATCTTCTAGGCCTCTCCAAAGAGGTAGCCGCAGACTGAAGACATAAATGTCAGGAAGGAACCAGCCTGGGCAGACATGCCCGCAGAGCCTTCTACAGGAGAGCAGGAAGGGCAAAGCCCTGAGGCAAAACGAGCCTATTGAATAGCAAGAAAAGAGAGAAATAAGCTGGTGCTTAGTCTTTGCTGTAAACCTATTAAAAAAAAAGCAGAAGTCTTTCAGTGAACAAAAATCTGGATCATCGTCTCAGATCTGAATTTAGGCTATGCATAATCAAACTCACTAAATATAGTGGGTAAATACAGATCTAAGGCTGCCCATAAAAACTCCAGGAAACAGCATGGAGCAGGAAGAAGGAAGTAGGAGGGGGCAGGGAGGGAAGGAGGGGATGTGAACATACAACCGGCTTGCCTGTAGCTTTGGATCTGGTGGAATTTAATTACTCAGTGTCACAGAATCACCTTCTCTGTTTTAGGTTTGCTTAGAAGATAGTGAGAAGCCAAGCCATAAGTAAATGAAGGCCTGAGAAGTCCCTTGGCATGCAAGTTAATCCTTCATGTTCACGTGCGTTCTAAATTTTACAAGGATGTTTAGGTTTATTTAAATTCCTTTTTTCCACCTTAACTTTAAAATGTGCATCCTTATTTTACTGACAAATCTATTTCTTGGTGCTTCTTTACCTGGACTGGTCCTTAACAGCTTTCTGCATGTAGCCGAAGAATGATTTTCTTTTCTGTGTTTTGTTTTTTTTTTTATAGTAAAGCCAACAGCGTTGCTTTAATTTTTGAAGTATTTAAAAAAGAAATTGAACAAAATCCTACCTCATGTTTATAACGTATGCGTATGTATGACATGACATTAGAGCATGTGAGGGGTGATCTATTTGCAATTTTAATCTGTTCTTGCAAATATTTTCAGTAAATAATAGCTAGTGCCTAGCTCAGCGATGTGTTAAAGAATTTTTGCTTTATTCAGGTCATGGAATAATATGATGTCAGGAACGTTCCTCATTGGCAATATTTGATGACTCTGTGTGTAGTTAAGAAAATAAAGATGGAACCTTTGTCAGTCCTCTTAGGTTTACAATAAAAATGTACAGTGTGTGACACCAGTGAGGCCTCTCCTTTACGTTAAGACATTTGTTGTATGTCACACTTCAAATGGTGGTGAAAGATGATCTTTCTAAAGAGCGGGTTTTCCCCTGGCTTAACAACCCTTATAAAAATGGGTGTCACGTCAGCACCACAGTCTAATGAAGCCCAAGAGGCAACCTGCTCACTCTGTGGGGGAACCTGGGATAAAGAGCAGTTACATATTCTCATCAGTCAGCCGGTCACCCACAGCCGTCAGCTTTCCACTCCGGTGCTTTCACTCCTTCTGGCAGCTCAGTTTGAAATAGCCTTCTCCTTCTATCCATTCCACAGTCCTACTCCCAAGGCTGCAAGGCTTCCTCGCAACTCACCCTCCCCAGCGTGCCTCTCTAAAAGTACCCTTTCCTATCTTTACGGTGTCTCCCTTTTTGAACGAACCCTTTCATGCAGCATTTTATCACTTCCTACCATAAACACACACATCTTTCTCTTCTATTAACTGGTTCTTTGTGGGTTGGATCAGAGAGAGATTCACTTTTTAATTTTCCACAATGCCTAACAGTACACCCAGTGCATGGAAGGTGCTCAATAAATGGACATTGGTAAAATCTATCCTGTAAATCTATCCTGAAGTTAAGAGTAATTAGAATAATGGAATCGGGCCTGACAGTGTTCTTTTTCTTTTTAATCAATATTTTTTTATTGAAGTATAGTTGGTTTACGGTGTTGTGTTAATTTCTGCTGTACAGCAGAGTGATTCAGTTATACATATATATACATTTAAAAATATTTTTTCCATTATGGGTTATCGTAGGATAGTGAATGTAGTTCTCTGTGCTATACAGTAGGACCTTTTTGTTTATCCATCCCCTATATAATAGCTTACATCTGCTGACCCCAATCTCCCACTCCATCCCTCCCCCAACCCCCTCCCCCTTGGCAACCACAAGTCTGTTCTCTATGTCCATGATTCTGTTTCTGTTTCATAGATAGGTTCATTTGTGTCATATTTTAGATTTCACATATTACTGATTTCATATGGTATTTGTCTTTCTCTTTCTGACTTCACTTAGTATGATAATCTCTAGTTGCATCCATGTTGCTGCAGATGGCATTATTTCGTTGTTTTTTATGGCTGAGTAGTATTCCATTGTATATATGTAATACCACATCTTCTTTATCCATTCATCTATCAGTGGACATGTAGGTTTTTTCCATGTCTTGGCTATTGTGAATAGTGCTGCTATGAACACAGGGGTGCATATATCTTTATGAATTATAGTTTTGTCTGGATATATGCCCAGGAGTGGGATTGCTGGATCATATGGTAGTTCTATTTTTAGTTCTTTAAGGAACCTCCATTCTGTTCCCCATAGTGCCTGTACCAACTTACGTTCCCACCAACAGTGTAAGAAGGTTCCCTTTTCTTCACACCCTCTCCAGCATTTGTTATTTGTAGACTTTTTAATGATGGCCATTCTGACCAGTGTGAGGTGGTACCTCCTTGTAGTTTTGATTTACATTTCTCTAATAATTAGCAATGTTGAACATCTTTTTGTGTGCTTTTTGGCCATCTGTATGTCTTCTTTGGAGAAATGTCTATTTAGGTCTTCTGTCCACTTCTTGATTGGGTTGTTTTTGTTGTTGTTACTGTCGAGTTATATGAGCTGTTTGTATATTCTGGAAACTAAGCCCTTGTTGGTCACATCATTTGCAAATATTTTCTCCCATTTGGTAGCTCATCTTTTCATTTTGTTTATGGCTTCCTTTGCTGTGCAAAAGCTTGTAAGTTTGATTAGGTCCATTTGTTTATTTTTGTTTGTATTTCTATTGCCTTGGGAGACTGACCTAAGAAAACATTGGTACAATTTATGAGGCCTGACAGTGTTCTAATTGCTTTTCAAGAAACTGTAAACCCTGGATTACAGAAACACAATGTGGCTGCTGCCACTGCCTCCACCCACACCCAGGGCAGACATTCATAATCAATCCCCATACTCTTTTCCACCGAACCCTGATGTGACCTCACAGTCCTTCTCAGCCTGACGCCCTAGGAAGCCATTATCAATCTATAGATGTGGACACAAGAGATGAAACCCATGATTTTTAATGATTCAAAACATTGATGTTATTTCCCAATCTTTGAACAGTCCTGAAAATCTATAATATTATGAATTTATAATTTGTGCTGAAGCACAAATTTGATAACAGATACCTGCTGCAAGCGTGGATGATAGGGAGGGTCTTTTTGTCAATAACTCAGAGGCTGTATCTCCATGTCATCAATAACTATCCCAAGGTATTCCTTAAAAATTGTTTGTCATCATCTTCACCCTATTTTTAGAAATTTAAGTAATAAGCTCTTAGTGTTACTAAACAAATGATGTAGAGTAGAGCTTACTTGAATGGAGGAATCTAGTAACTTTACTACTTATTCCAGTCCTATATCTTATAGAACTACTAAGAATCAAAGGGAATTACTTATTAAGTGTTAATTTACTATGTTTTATGGGGAAATTACATTACCATATTACTTGCAAATTTGAAAGTGACCTCAAAGCATGTCCCCTGTGAATATCAAGAGTAGATTCTGAATTTAGGGAAACCTTGGAAACCTCAGTCTTTCATGAAGCCATCACATCATAATTAAGACAAGGCCAGAGTCCTGGGGAGTCATGGCAAGTTGGTCAGGAGCTGATGTCAGGAGCTGCTCTGAGGTAGCCCGCATCTCAGGAAGTGCAACCAGGACAACTGTGGGACTTAGAGGTCGCACAGGCTGAGGAGCTCCAGGACATACACCAGGCACTTGCTGTAGAGGTTAAATTGTGCCTTGGACTGCGAGTAAAATGAGGCGCTGACTGAAAATAAATAGTAACTTTATCATATCACAGAACAAAAAGTCCAGAGGTAGAGTGGACTCCAGGATTGGTGACTCAGTGACTTGGTGTTTTCATCAAGGACTGAGGTTCTTCCCTCCTTTGGCTCTGCCATCCTCCCTCATGGGTCAGCCCCCTTAA
The DNA here is from genome assembly GCF_000442215.2 of Lipotes vexillifer. Taxonomy (NCBI): domain Eukaryota; kingdom Metazoa; phylum Chordata; class Mammalia; order Artiodactyla; family Lipotidae; genus Lipotes; species Lipotes vexillifer. Next base: position 380,804 of record NW_006791108.1, on the reverse strand, counting down.
GAGGCACAGGGAGACCATGAAAGTTACAGGAGTCACATCTACACACACCGATGTCCAGAGTCATAAGAAGAGGCTGTCACTTCTGGTGTCGCCTCTTAAAGATATACTGGTTATATCACTTATATAACACTTATTATGTACCAGGCACTCTTCTAAGCACTTTACAAACACAAACTAATTGTGATCCTTACACCCTGTAGGTATGTATTATTGTTAACCCCATTGAACAGATGAGGAAATGGAAACAGAAAGGTTGAGTAATTTTCCCGATGACACACAGCTGGTAAGTGGTGGTGCCAGGATTGTAAACCAGGCAGTCCACTCCAGAGTCTGTGCTCTTAACCACAAAGCTCTCCGTACCTCAAAAGAGCCTTTCAGGAGCAACCCACAGACTTGCCTTCATGCTTCCGTGGCCAGACGTGAGTCACATGCCCACCTCTAAACCAGTGAGTGACAAGAGACATGGGATTACTACAGAGGGGCTAAACTGAACAAGATTTATCTCTGAGCTGGAGATGGACTCAGCCTGAAAAACAGTAGGGTTCCATTCCCCAAGAAGGGGAATGGACATAAGGCAAGGAACCACTGTCACCTGCTTATGAGGGGCTGCCTGCAAACAGTCCAGCTGCACTAGTAATTCCATTGCCTCTGCACTTATAAGGTAAGATGGTGTATTATACCGTAGTCATCCACACACGTATGTCTCTCTCTTCCCACTTGCTTGCAAGCACTCAGAAGATAGGAACAAATCTCACAAATCTGCATATTCCCCACAGGGCCTGGCATAGGGCCTGGCTCATAGAAAGTGTTCAAGAAACGTTTGTTCATTATAATTGAATTTTCATTCTCAAGTCTACTTAATTGGAGAGGTCAGCAGTTGGCCATGCTCAAGGCAGGCCGATAATGCATTTTCACATTGATCTAGCAATCAAATAAATTCTGAGAAACTTCCCTTGCCATGCAAAATAGCATGAAATCACACATTAACATAGGTCAATACAAAAGCCTAAACTTATTAAATTGTTAGTGTCTTGCACTCAGCACCCTTGGAAGTAACATTAATGTCATATTTTATTGTGACTTGACAGTTCCACTATATTTAACGAAACACATCAGAGCGCCATAGACAGAGCAGGCTTCATAATTTGTACCACTCAGTGCAAAAAAAAGATGCAGAGACCCAGCTTGGGTAGATGAGTCCGTCTCCCCTTTCATGAGCTTATTGTTCCAAACCACGGTGGACAGGTGACCCCACAAGAGACTGTGACTTCCCAGTACTGAAATTGAGAGTGGGTGCGAGGGCCCCACGGATTTGCAGACTGAGCTCAGTCCCTGAGCAGGAACTAGCATTTCTCTTCCCCACCTCTGGAAACAGCTGGACACATGCCTGATTCCAGCTCTACCTGTGCCGTGCACCCCCCTGGGGGCAGAGTGTAACAGTAGAACTCAGGCCACCCTGCCTGGTTGCTACTGTAGTCAAAGGGGCAGGGACAGGGAGGGAGAAGCCAGGCAGAGCCTGGGGCTTGGTGGATGGATCCCAGAGAGGCAGTCGGAAGGCGGGACCCCCTGTGAGCCAAAGCTACCAGCCCCGGGCGTGTGCTCTGTAGTCCCAGCACACTCCACTGACAAAACACAGATTCAAAGATAAAAGTATTAAGGATCTCGGGACAGCAACTACAGAGCGTTAAACCATAGGACCCTGTGCAACTGCACTTATCACACGCCCTGGCCCCAGAGGTGAGCTGTAGTGCCTTACTCAAATGTGAATATCCATCTATGGAGAAGAGAGACGCCATTTCAAGTCGTGCTGTTATACAAAAGCTGGTTGAATGCATGAGCTTATCTCAGGGGATGGGGAAGAAATTAGACAATGAAGAGAGTAACTGCTCTCTGTACAAGTGTTCATCCCGGGTTCCATTCAGTGGCTCCTCTCCTGATGTATGCCATGGTGACTTTGGACTTTACCCTGTAGACAGGGAACCAGGAACCATTCCACGTTTTTTAAGTGGAGGAGTGACATAATCAGATTTGTCTCAAGCATGGGTTTCTTTGGGGGCAGTGTGGAGGAGGAATTCAGCTGACCCTAGGCAGGCAAATCAACCAAGTTCTACATCAGTTATTACTGAAAGTAATATAATAGCACCATGGTTACAGGTGAGGGCTCTTTAGTTAGAGTATAGCTGGATTCAAATCCTGGTTCTGTCACTTACTAGATGTATAAACTTGAGCCAGTCACCTGCCTTCTCTGAGATCCAATTTCCTTATCTGCAATAGGGTTCTTGGGAGGGTTGATGCAGTGATATACATAAAGCATTTAACACAGTGCCTGCATCATTAAATATAGCTACTAGCATATTTTATTGCCATAGGAAATAGATTCTTATTGGTTTCTCTTCCCAGCTCCATGTTGATACCCTTTCTAAAACTTCAGTGCTTCCATTTATAAGAGGAAAAGGGGCACATGCCTGACCACCCCCATCTGCCACTCTCTCTCCCCTCTGGAACCTATAATTCCTTGGGGCAGAAGGAGTGACTGTTACTTCCCCTGCTTTATAACCGTATTTCTCTACCTTAGGATAGCAGTCTCAAGACCTAGCTGTCCAGTGTGGAGTAGCATCTTATCTACTTACAGAAGGAACTCTTGTCTGGGTCTCTTTTATATGAAAGGAATTTAGAAAACTCCACTTTCTGTTCGTAACCTAATTTTAAACATATTGTGTCTAAAGAAGTCATCTCATTCATTTACTCATTCCTTCATTCATTCACTCTCTTGCCCTGAATCAAAAAGTCTATGTAAAAGATGAACTAAAGGGTGATGAGTTAAGGAAGAAATAAAAATATATTAGTTTAATATTTGCAGTATATTGTTTCCATTAAAAACAAAATCCATCAGTGTTATATTAATATGTGAAGTAATATGGAAATCCCATTTATCTGTAACTCACCAGAAGAGAGATCATTTGGGGGACACAACAAAAGCAGTTATACCTCAGGAGCCCCAGAGGCGACTGGCACTGTTTCCCAGGTATTAGGAAATACCTAGAAATTAGAATGAAAGAATGTGTTTATCAAAACAAAAACTCCAGGGCCATGTTCTTTCAAAAATGGACAAGTTAAACATCACGAGCTTTAGCATTGGGCACGCTAGGTTTGCATGTGCGTGGAGACTGGCAATTTTAGGTTTTGCAATTTGGCAAAACCTGTGGGCAATTGGAATTGCCTTGCCAGGCCCCCTGAGTGATGCTACAAATGAGGAGCAGGTGTGTTGACCTCCTTGGCCCTGATGGTCAGTTAGAGAAGTCGGTGCTGGGCTAGGGCAGGAAATGGAGATGCAAGTGGTCTCTGGGTGCTACTCCTCAAACTTTAGTGTGCATGTGAGTCTCCTGGAGAGCTTGTTAAGATGCAGAATCTGATTCAATAGATCATGGACCACGCTTTGAGTAGTGAGGGAGCGTACTCCAGTGGGTGGCTCTGTGCCAAGGTAGCTTTTGCTCCTGGTCCTGTTCTCACCTGGTGCTTCAGTATTTGTACATTTCTATGTTGTGCATCAAACTGGTAACTGGGTCTCTTTCCTTCTTACTCAGTTGTTAACAAATATCTGCAGAGGACTTACTATTGCAGAGATAATGGCAATTTGAAGGTTTGAAGCAGAGGGTTGATGGGACGGGATTTATCCCATGTACTGGTTCACTTTGGCTGCTTTTGATAAACAGTATGTGGGCAAGAATGGAAACAGGGAAATCAGTTAGGAAGCTGTTTCCGTAGAACAAATGAGTGTTGAGTTAGGGCAAGGTTTTTAGTGGTGAAGATGCTGAGAGGTGACCAGATTTAGGATCTCTTTTGGAGACGGTAGTAACAGAACTTGCCAATAGATTGGCCGTCAGTAGGAGAGGAAAGGAAGAATCAAGGTCAACTCCCAGGTTTTTGGTCTGAGCGACAAAGGGCTACTTACTGAGATGGAGAAGACGAGGGGAGGGGCAGGTTTGGGAGGAGAAATCAAGGGTTGTGTTGTGGGCATGTTGGGGTTGAGATGGCCGCTTGTGTCAGAGAGTTGAGAGCAGGCAGTTAGATGTGTGCATCTGGAACTCAGGGGGAGCCCAGTCTGGAGGAAGGGGCGGGAGAGCCACAGAGCATGCAGGTGGGAATTAAAGCACAGGCCTGGATGAGGTCCCCTGGGAGACAGCGTAGCGAAGAGAAGAGAGCCCAGATCAGAGAACTCTAACACTGAAAAGTTGGAGAGAGTAGCAAGGGTCTGCCAGAGAGTCTGAGCAGTTTGCCCAGTAGAGTAGGAGGAACGAGCGACAGAACAAAAGAAGAAATTGCTTCAAGGACGAGGGGTGAACAATTTGTGTCAAATGTGGCTATGAGGTCAAATATGATATGGGAACAGACTTAGCCCTTCGGACAAATAACATGGAAGTTACCAATGGCCATGATAAGAGCCATTTCAGGGGTGAAGAGTGAAGGGGAGGGATGACAAAGTGGGCAAAGTGTATCTAGACAGCTCTTCCCAGGAGTCACGGCGTGAAGAATAGCGGAGACCTGGAGTGAGAGCTGGGTGCCTCTGTCTGAATCTCTGCCTTGACAGCATGTATATAGCACCTCATTTTCTCCACCTCCGGTTGGACTTGGGCCACAGCTTGGTCTTTATAGACTACATGTAGGCTGAAGTCTTTTCCTGAATCTTAGCCCCACATCTGGCAATGTACAACTGTCTGCCCGACGACCCTGAAGACACGTTTCTGGCCACTAGAGTCTCCGTTTAAAGTAAGAGTAAACCATGTACCCAGGAGAGACGTGGACAAAAAGAGAAGGAAAGAGGTAAGTCTTTTCTTTCTATTTTTAATTGAAATATAGTTATTTACAATGTTGTGTTAGTTTCTGGTGTACAGCAAAGTCATTCAGTTATACATACATACATATTCTTCATATTCTTTCCCATTATTTTTTATTACAGGATATTGAATATAGTTCCCTGTGCTATACAGTAGGACCTTGTTGTTTGTCTAGCTTATATATAGTATTTTGTATCTGCTAATCCCAAACTCCTAATTTACCCCTCCCCCACCCCCTTTCCCCTTTGGTAACCATAAGCTTGTTTTCTATGTCGGTGAGTCTGTTTCTGTTTCATAGATAGGTTTATTTGTCTTATACTTTAGATTCCACACATAAGTGATAGCATATGGTATTTGTCTTTCTCTAAGTAAGTATTTTCCATACAAAACCAGAAAAGTTCTATGTAGTTGATGGCAGTCAGTGACGATGCTGGGTCTTCAGAAAGCATGACCATCAAAACGATGACGGTTGAAGGTAAGAGGTCAGAGACCTCCCATCGTCAGCAATTATAAGCAAGGTGACAGACGCTCACAGTGCTAGGAATTATTTAAATTTAATTTTTGAATTGTCAGTACATTCACATGGTTCAAAGTTCATGAAGTAAAAAGAATGTACAGTGGAGTCTCCATCTGAGCCCTGTCCCCAGCCTTCCAGTTCCCATCCCCTAAGTCAACTAAGGTTGTAAGTTTCTTGTCCATGCTTCAGTACACACATGCAAATACACATGCATTGTTCCCTCTCTCCACCTTTTGGCAAAAGTGGTATTATAGCCAACATACGATTCTGCATCTACAAAGACAGGAATTTGGCAACTTGGAGAGAAGCGGATTTTTGCAGCTTCACCTAACGAACACCTAACACCTAACACCTAAAATGTCTTTTAGGAAAGCAATTTTCTATTAGGTAGTAGGTACGAAAAATGGAGTCTAGGTTGAGATCTCATGTGTCTGGGAGCATCTGTTGAATGGGGTGGACCTGTGAGGAGGTAGAAGGTACCTGGGAGAACAAGGTAGGAAATGTGACGTTTGTGCCTAAGAATTCTCATACAAGTTCCCAGGTCTGTCATGGAACCTTGCCATCACTGATGTGTTTGCTCGCCATCACCCCATCCCTTTCAGAGCTCTGGGAAGGCTCTGCCCTCCTGCCAGCACACCCGCAGGGGTCCTTGGCTGGATACCTCTGAAGTCAGTCACCTACGAAGATCACCTCCTGTTCTCTGTCAAAATTGGCCTTGTATCGCAGTGCCTCCGTCTTGGCTGGCCATCCTTGCAGTGCCTCCATCAGGATTTATCGTGTGACCAGGTCCCCGTGCTCCTGGTTTAATGTCCCACCACCAGCTGCATATCTGAGCCCCTCTCCTAGCAGGGTGGGTGTGCCTCTTGAATGTGAATCAATTCTAATATTTAAAAAAACAGGACCCAGTTTTTTAAATTACCATCTGACATGCCAAGTGAAGTGAAGCTTATTTTCAAATGATTCCCAGCTGTCATAATAGCATTGTGTCTGGATGGCTCAGTCATCACAGAAGAAAGGAGGGCGATTTTATTTCAAGTTTAACCTGATAACAGGAATTATGATTGGGAATCAACTTGAGATATTTAGAGCAGCTACTTAGAATCACATCAATTAACATTTGTCCATTGCTTTGCTGTTGATAAAGCACTCTTATGTACACTGCCATCGTATATGTTAGGGAGTGATGGTGGCTCCAAGGATAGAACAAAACTGAAGTATTTTACTGCCTAAGCTTAGAAATGGTGAGGAAACAGACAGGTTCTTTCAAACGGAGACCACAGAGCTAAGCACAAAAGAATAAGCATTACCAGCACCAAACCCAGAGAGACCGAGATGAAAACATTGTCAATTCAAGACAGATACATTGTGGGAGAAGAGTCAAGCCAAACTGAGCTCCTGTAACAAAGTGTCAGGACGGAGGGCTGGCAGACAACTGTTTGGCCAAAGTAGGTTGCTTGTTCTTTTATTTATCGCATAGGTAATACATAGCTTTGTATTAAAATATCACAACTTCGGATAAACCCGAAAGAAAGTGGCGGTATCTCTTAGGCTTCTCTGTCTAGCCTCTCTTATGGCCACATTCTTGGAAACATTTGCCTGAATTTCATCTCCACTGAGACCCCCACTTTGCTGCTGCTTTTCCTTGCTTCCCTGTAACGTCTTTACCAACCTGCTGTCTCCTGCAGTGGTTTGGGAATCAACATTTTCCTAGCTGTTGATGACTCAGGAATGGACTGAAATTGATGATAACCGCATGTCCTGGAGGGTTGGCACTCATAGTTATCATTTGTCTCAGAAGCTGAAATGCGCACTCTATCCATGTAAAGTGTGAGAGAATTCATCTTGATGAATGCCGCGCATGATTCGCCACATCTGG
>NW_006791108.1:369301-373515 GCF_000442215.2 Lipotes vexillifer | reverse complement strand
TGCCGAGCATGATTCGCCACATCTGGCGATTTTGACTGGCCAATTGTGAATAAGTATTTTCTTTATGGTGCTTTCCCCAGAGTTCTGCGGAACTGGCTAGAACACATTTTTGTGTTTCTGCTTCCCACCCTCACTCCATTTGCCTATCAGGTTCCCTTGCATACGGTGGGTACTCAATACATGTTTACTGAATGAAAGTTCTCTTTCTTAGAGCATGAGGAGGCTCCACCACTGAATGGGTTCAGAAGGCTTCATTTCCCATGAACTCCTCCTGTGCGAAGCGATTGTCCTGATGAGAAAGAGCTGAACTGTTGAAAAGACTGATTCTCCCCCTTGAATCAGGTGAATGGATGGGAAGGTGTGAGACTTACGGGCATCACTACCGTGTGATGAGTCTGAGTATGTGCGTGTACGTAGGTATCATTACTTTATTCCCGGACTGTGGAAGTTCCCAGCATGTGACCCTTCTCACCAGCAGCCAGCATTCAGAATTCTTTCTTCTCTGACAGTTCTCTTCTCAAGACTCCCCTCCCTCTATCACTCATCCATCTGATTACAGCTGTCCCCAAATGAGTGAAAAATGGGCAGGACACAGGTAGAGGTGAGCTCTCCAGAATGAAGACCAGTGATGGCCAAGAGAATGGAACAAGAGTGGGAAAGGTGCCAAGAAGATTAACACTGACCTAGTGTTTCTGGAACACACTTGAGGGGGCTGTTTTTTCTGGAAAGTTCTAATAGTGCTAAGCCTGCACTTACCCCAGACCCTCTCGTGGGTCACAGATGAGGAGGGTGGCAGGGATGGGACACAGAAGGAGGGAGAGGGGAGCGTAAGAGCAAAGAGAAGTTGAATTAGAGGGAGAAAAGAAGAGAGGGAAATTGGAAGTAGAATCAATGGAAACAGTAAGGATTTATCAATAGCCCTTTTCCCAGGTGGCTATTGAAGAGTACCTGTCCATCTGCCTATATATCTATCTATCCCTCCATCCACTCATCTATCCATCCATCCTGCCTTTTTCCAAAAGGATTTAAGTGCGTTTCCAAGGACAAAGTATATATGATGACATAGTATAAACTATAACTGGGTAGAATAACAAAGAAATGCAAGGATGGGGACAAAACGGAGCCGAGAGCAGGGCTCACCCCCATGTGCTGGGCTGGATGGCTGAGGAGCTGCCTGTGACAGTGAGAGTCAGTGACACACACGACCAGAGGGAGAATCTTGCTAAACCTGGAGCTCTGGGCTGTGAAGTGTGTCTTCCTTGGTCATGTCTTGCTTGGACTTAGCACACCTGGTTGGGCCTTGTGGGTTGGCCACTCTTTGCCACAGGTGGCAGGGGAAAGGCAGACCTAAATGTGTGTGATTGTGAGGATTGTCTACGTTAAAGCCTGAATGCAATGATTGCTTCACTCGCATAAGGCAAATTAGCTGAAAGAACCTGCCCAACTATAGAAAATACCTTGTCAGAAGTTACAAAACATCATTCATTTTTTCAGAGTTCCAAAAAGAGCCAATTTTAAAAGCTTTTCTTGAGTTGAGAAAAAAATGCCCTTAAAATCCTATCGACCGGGCCTGTGAGACTCTTTTCTTAGCTGACATCTCCCTCTACTGACAGTACATCCTCTCACTTCTCCTTCACAACCCAGCAGGGAAGTCCTTTGAAAGCGACAAGCCTGTGAAATGCCTTTGAGTCCGTGCTCACAGCTTGAGGAGGTCCCGGGGAGGGGAGGGGCGGGGCGGGAGATCATAGGTTCTGCTTGGGACTTGGGGAATCTGGAGCTGTCCAAGTTCAGGCAGCAACAGGATACACCTGTCTGGAGCTCAGCAGCGAGACCTCAGACAGAGAAAAGTGGTGGAGTGTTCAGTGGGAGGGAATGAAAGAAAAGAGATGGAGGAGGAAGATGCCTGAACTGGAGAGCCTCCCAGAAAGGTCAGGAAGATGGGTAGGAGCAAATCAACCTAAGTTCAGGAATTCATTCCCCTGAAGGCCTTTTTACCGCCACCCAGCTTGGCTTGTTGAATCCCAGTGTTGGGAAACTCACTCCTTCACTGTCAAGAACTGTTTGACAATGTTTATTGTTAGAAAGTTATTACTTATAACGAGCTGGAATCTGCTTCCCCACAATCTCCATCCGTTTTTATCATCCTGCTGTTCTGTGCTATAAAGATAGAATCTGTCACCTCACGCGTTTTCCCAACAAATGCTTCCCCACAAGAATCCCATGAGAAAAATACGGCTAAATGGTTCAGTTACCCAGTTCAAGGTCCGTTCTCCCCTCCGCCACCCCCTATAAGCCCTTGAGAGCAAAGACTCCCCTCCCTCCCCAGCCTCCAACCTAGCAAACTTTTCTATTGTACTAAGGGCTTCGTTTGCATGATCTCTTTAGACATTGTATCAATTGAGTGAGCTAGGGCATTATTATTGCCACTTTTTACAGAGGAGAAAGCTGAGGCTCAGAGAGGGAGGTTACTTGTACAAAGCCACGTAGCAAGTGTGGGTAGAGCCCAGCTTGACATCCATGTCTCTCTAATAATCAAAGCCTGGGCCCTTAAATCAATGTGATTCTACCTATTTTGTCTCTAGACAGCGTGGGGTGAAGAAAAAGCCCACAGTGTTGCCCACTGGACCGAACCTACTTGAAAATTGGTAATTTGGGGTCATGGTGCTTTTATAGATAATACGGTTAGGACTGTCTCTGGACCCGTTTCTTCCTCATCTCAGTGTCAGCATCCGTGGAAGCCGCCTTCCTTCCCAGGTTTATTCCATCCGCTTAGCAGCGCTGCCGATGTCTCCTATTTGACTCTACCTGTGGGTGACACAAGCGCCCTCCAGCCCTCTCCGCTCAGCGCTCATCCATACAGGACTCCTGTTCTCCTGAAGTGTCGGTCAGTCCTTCCAGCACCTGTTATTCTGGATTCCTCCAGAGGACAACAGATTCCTGCTGGCCATATTTTGGATGCAGTTGGCTCCCTACCAACCAGCTCTGAGACCTCAGTAAGTTACTGAACTCCTTTGATTCTTGAGTTTCTTACCTTTAAAAAGGGAACAAGTACTTGATGATATGCTGTGAGTTTAACTGAGAATGTAAGTGAAATGTCCAACATAGTGCCTGTCCCACATCACATCTACGCAAAAGTAGGAGCTATTATCAGTCTGTGCTGGGAAATGCAAAAACACGTGATTGTTCTTTCTACCTGGAGAAGGTAAACAATTAGAGGAAGTGCTGGCAGCAAAGGGAGAGAGAAGTCCGGGGAGTAAGAGAGCAAATAAAATGCATTGTCATGGAAGCCACAGAAAGAGGTGTTTTCCTCAGGTCCTGCTTCCTAGTGGATGTTCAAGAGTCTCTGTCTTGCATTTGACAAAGAGATAACAGGGGGTTTTCAAGACTTGTTTCTGTGGAGCAGTGGGGATAAAGACAGATGGCAGAGAAACAGAGCAAGATCTTAAGGAAATAAAAGTAGTACTGAGGACTCTTTATAAAGTGTGGCATGAAAAGAAAGCAGAGGAGAGAGGCACCAGGCCAAGGGCAATGGGATATTTCAAGTAGATGACTGATAAATTTTCACTGAGGATTTATCGGGGGCTGAGAGAGCGACTGAGTGAGTGAATGAAGATGCTTAGGGTTTGATTAAATGTATTTGATAACGTTGACATTGTTTAGTCTGTGGCACCTATATGCCTTTTTAGTAATACTGGTGGGAGAAAAATTGGGAGGATTATATAATATTTTCAGCCCCCCAAAACACATCTTTACCAAGAGCCTTAGGTAAAAAAATCCTTTCACCTGCTACCATTTGTGCAGATTCTGCCTAAATTAATCTGGGTGGGCCCTAAGAGTCTCTACTTGGAACAAGCTCCCTGTTGGCACTGCTGGCTGTGCTGCTGGGCGCCAGTATGATGGGCCATACTTTGGGTAACAAGACCATAGCATATCTGACCTTGGTTTGCCCACACCCACTGTGACATGTGGTGGGTACCTGAGACACTCTTGGTGTCAATTCAGTTCTAGCACTGGTCTCTTCCCCTTCGCCTCTCCCCACCACCAGCCCTCACCAGGAAAATGCAATAAATAAAAATTCAGTAACAACAGTTGCTTAGCATCTTGAATTCACAGCTTCAAGATATTGTCCCTCTATTTGCTTTGAGTGGGGAAGGGAATGATTTTTCTTCATTTTTGGATCTCAGAATTCTTGATTTTTTTTTTTTTTTTTTTTT
>NW_006791108.1:367849-369203 GCF_000442215.2 Lipotes vexillifer | reverse complement strand
TTTAGAATTTTTTGTTTTTTTTTTTTTTTTTTTTTGACATTAATGGTTTGGTGCAAACCCACTTTTGTTGATTTGGTATTTCCTCTGTGGATAAACTTTCTGGCTTTGGGAGAAGCCTCCTTCTTTTATGAGGCACTTTTAACCTGCAGGATTTCCATTTAGCTTAATTGGCATATTTATGTATTGAGGTGGGTGCCTAGAGGGCTCAGGCCACGGCATCTTTTGTATATATAGAAAAAAATGAAATGAGCTGTTCTCACAGTCGTGTGCCCTTCAGTCATGGAGCGCGGTAAAAGGTTCATCATTTACAGGCTGCGAAAGCTCAGGAAGATCAATAGGCATAATGCAACCCGGAGTCATTTAGAAAAGCAAAACTCGGGGTTTCCAAAGCCCAATTATTTCAGGAGCTTGGCCATTACTAATTCCCTGTTAAATCCTTCCCGGGCCTTCATTCCGTCTCAATGTAAAGGAATGGCCTCCACCCCTGACGAACCCTCCTCCTCAGGTGAAGCTGGAGGGCCTTCTCCTGAGGGTCGGACAGTTTGTAAAGTGTGAGAAGCTGACTGTTCCTGGCCACCCGCCTCGGATGACAAGCCCAGCTGCAGACTGTCACTCTTCAGGCCCCTTCTAGAGCCTGGCATGCTTTGAAGGTAAGTGTGGGAATGGATTCTTATTGGTTTAATATGGCTATAGTTAATGGCTTATAGATTTTTAGATCGTCTGGCCCCACTAGGCATGTCTATTCTCTTTTAAGATTGTCAGAGGTGAGAGAAGGTCAGAGAGCCTGGGACATGGGCGTGGCTTTCCTTCAAGCCAGACCAAGAAAGGTCTCCTTAACAAGAATTCTTATGACCTCCTAAAGGCTTGAGAAAGAAAGAGGGACCTTTTGGTGGATACTGAAAGAATTTGGCCTCTGGGCTCAAGAAGGCACGTTTCACAAGAGGGACGGTGATATCAGAGTCGCACAAATGCCCTGCTTGGATGAGTTCATAAAAATAGACACAGGTGAACCAGCTGCCCTTGGAGGTTTTAGCTTCTGCCACTATGGCTACAGTGGGTTGACTGGTGGTCCTAGACACTTGTGGATGTGACCTTATTCGGGAAAGAGATCTTTTTTTAAATTAAAAAAAAATTGAAATTGAAGTATAATTAATTTACAATGATTTACAATGTGTGTATATATATGTATAGCTGAATCCCTTTGCTGTATACCTGAAGATAACATTGTAAATATAAATATAGATAGATAGATAGTTTTATATAGATATATTCTTTTTCAGATTCTTTCCCCTTATAGGTTATTATAAAATATTGAGTGTAGGTCTCTGCTATACAGTAGGTCCTTGGGAAAGAG
>NW_006791108.1:359079-367615 GCF_000442215.2 Lipotes vexillifer | reverse complement strand
AAGAGTTCTTTTGCAGATGTAATTAACTTAAGGATCTCTTGGTGGGCTCTTGCTGGATTATCCTGATGGGCCCTAAATCCAGTGATAAGTGTCCTCATAGGAAGAGGAGAGGACACAGATACAGGGGAAAAGGCCATGTAAAGACGGTGGCAGAGACTGGAGTGACGCAGCTACAAGCCAAGGTGTGCCAGGGATCGCCAAAAGTCACCGGAAACTAGGAGAGAGGCAAGAAATGGGTTCTCAGAGCCTTCAGCAGCAACCAGTCCTACCAACAGCTTCATTTTGGACTTCTGGCCTCTAGAACTATGAGAGAATACATTTCTCTTGTCTTAAGCCACCAAGTTTGTGGTCACTGGTTACAGCAGCCTTAGGAAACCCATACAATGACCAGCCACCCAGGCTGCTGGCTCCTTGCTCCAGAATCAACCCTGGAGTAACTCAAGTACCAAGAAGAAATATGGATTCTAGAAACTAGTGATAAAAAATGTGGGGCTTCCCTGGTGGCGCAGTGGCTGAGAGTCCGCCTGCCGATGCAGGGGACGCGGGTTCGTGCCCCGGTCCGGGAGGATCCCACGTGCCGCGGAGCGGCTGGGCCCGTGAGCCATGGCCGCTGAGCCTGCGCGTCCGGGGCCTGTGCTCCGCAACGGGGGAGAGGCCGCGACAGTGAGAGGCCCGCGTACCGCAAAAAAAATAAATAAATAAATGTGCGTTGCCCCTGCGGGTTGCCTGGCTTTGTGGGAGGCCCAGTGGGGGCGACAGCCAGTAGGGGGGCCTGAGGCCACAGTGAGAAGAGAAGTTGTCGGAAAGCCTGTGAGTCTGCCCTTCCTCTCCTCTAGTTCACCGGGAGAAATCACCGACCACCCTTCAGATTCCCTCTGTCCGTGTAACTGGGATGCAGGCAGGCCCTGACGCCTCCTACGGTAAAGGTGTTGAAGGAAAGGCGCTACCGGACGCGGCAGTCTTGAAGGATTCACTCCCCTTCTCTTCCACGTCTACCCCAGAGCCACTGCTTGTAACATAATGTAGTGAAGAGATGCCCTCCCCACAGTGCTGCTTCTAAGTTTTTATTTATTTATTTATTTTTAATCTTTATTGCAGTATAATTGCTTTACAATGGTGTGTTAGTTTCTGCTGTATAACCAAGTGAATCTGCTATACACATACATAATCCCCATATCCCCTCCCTCTTGCATCTCCCTCCCACCCTCCCTATCCCACCCCACTAGGTGGTCACAAAGCACTGAGCTGATCTTCCTGTGCTATGCGGCTGCTTCCCACTAGCTTGGTTCTGAAGAACCTAGGGGCAGGACAGGAATAAAGACGCAGACGTAAAGAGTGGACTTGAGGACACGGGGAGGGGGAATGGTAAGCTGGGACGAAGTGAGAGAGTGGCATGGACTTATATGTTCTCTAAGTTTTTAAAGACGCATTTCCAATCATAGGAGTTGCCTGGTAACTCATGGGGCTCATCCTTTCCTCTCTTCAAAGTCACACGCACGAGCCCTTCAGACTCCATCCAAAGCAGCATTGCTGGAACAAGAATTTAAATGAACACAAGAAATGCCTGTGATAAGGGCTGTTAGATATACAAAACAAAATATCAAAAAGAACCAGGTGAGGGCTTCCCTGGTGGCGCAGTGGTTGAGAATCCGCCTGCCAACACAGGGGACACGGGTTCGAGCCCTGGTGCAGGAGGATCTCACATGCCGCGGAGCAGCTAAGCCCGTGCGCCACAACTACTGAGCCTGTGCTCTGGAGCCCGCGAGCCACAACTACTGTAGTCCGCGCACCTAGAGCCCGTGCTCTGCAACAAGAGAAGCCACCACAATGAGAAGCCTGCACAACACAACGAAGAGTAGCCCCCGCTCGCCACAACTAGAGAAAGCCTGTGCGCGGCAACAAAGATCCAGTGCAGCCAAAAATTAAAAAGAAAAGAACCAGGTGAAAACTATGATATTTTAAAGAGAATATAATAGATGGAGTAAATAATAGGGCAGATACAGCTGAAGAATGAAGCAGGGAAATAGAAGATCAGTTTGTAATAAATATAGACAATGGGCTGAAAACCTTACTATGTAAGGAAACTGTGTGAATTGAAAATGAAACCTCTTAACACTCCAATTTGTGAACATGCAAAGGAATTGAGCAAAAATTCTCGATAGAAACAGAAAAGACCAATAAACATGAAAAAATCCAAACTTACCGATAATAAAATAAATATAAAATAAAGCAATGATGTACTGTTTTAATCCCAAATTGGAAAAGATGTAAAGCATTTTCAGTGATCAACTTTGGATGTCATTGATGAGTGTTTAAATAGAAATATCATTGAGAGAGTTAGGAGTTTTATCACTGATACAGATTTTAATGCAGTGCCTAAAACTGGGGCTTGATAGAAAATTAAGAGAGATCATGAACTCACTGTGTACCTAGTAATGAGGTCAAGTGTGACCAAGGAGGGCAGTGAGGTAGCCACTCTAATAGATTGCTGGCTCACAGCTTCTCTGGGGGGCAGTTTAAAAACACAAATTAAGACCCTTTTGGGGCTTCCCCGGTGGCGCAGTGATTGAGAATCTGCCTGCCACTTTAGGGGACACAGGTTCGAGCCCTGGTCTGGGAAGATCCCACATGCCGCAGAGCAACTAAGCCCGTGTGCCTCAACTACTGAACCTGTGCTCTAGAGCCCGCATGCCACAACTACTGAGCCCATGTGCCACAACTACTGACCCCACGCACCTAGAGCCTGTGCTCTGCAACAGGAGAAGCCACCGCAGTGAGAAGCCCTTGCACCACAACCAGGAGTAGCCCCCACTTGCCGCAAATAGAGAATAGCCTGCGCACAGCAACAAAGACCCAACGCAGCCAAAAAAAGACCCTTTTGACCTACTAGTAGTCCAGAGATCTATACAGAGATGTGGGCAAACATTTGTGACCTCCATTCACTTCCAGCCTCTGCCCTGTCAGGGGAAACGTCCTCCATCTCCTCTCCTCTCTTCTCCTCAAAGGCAAAACCTCTTCATCCTCCCACTCTAGGTCTAGGTTGAGGCTCTGCTAAACTGCAAGAAGAGTGGTTGCCTTCTGGCAGCCATCTTGGATGAGGAAGTAACATCCTTGGGGATACAGCCATGACCCAGGGTGGGGAGGCAAAAGGAGATGCCTGTATTCCTGGTAGCAGTGAGTCATCATTCCAGCTTTGGACTGCCTACCTCTGGATCCTTTTTTATGTCAGAATTATACCCCTCATCGGTTTAAGCTACTCAGATCAGGTCTCTGGTTAGCAGCCGCCAAATGCAATTTAAATCTAAAGGCTTTTAATGAAGATTTTGAGCTTAGTTACCTCTGTTCACTAGCACACTTGCCATAAACTTCTCTTTGGTTGCAGGCATTTGGGTGAGTCTGACATCCACTTCCTGAAATGCTATGAAACTCATTAATCATTGAGTAGTTTATTTTCTACTTAAATTTTTCAAATCCAGTTGTTCTGTGACAGCTCTAGAGCAGGTGGTTGATGATGCATGAAGAGGTCTTGTCCAAGTAATATAGGACAGTGAGCAGATGTTAAAGGGCTTTACCAGTTACAATGGAAAGAACATCTGTGAAATAGATTTTACCAGTAGATGAGGCCAGACATTACCAAGGAGAGGTTGGGAAGAAAGAAGGAGGTGACTGGGACCAACTGGCATAGGTGGAATAAGGGTGAACGCACACTGGCACTCAGGCACTCTGTTGTTGTATGTCATCTTGTTTAAATTCACATGAAATACAAAGTTAGTTTGATCCGCTGAGGTCATTTGTAAATGAGATGTATAAGACATTAAGGAGAGTTCATCTGTAGTCTCTTTTCCCATCCTATTAAATATGTAGAAACATTACTTTTTACTGAAAAAATATGAGAGGGTAATTCTTTTGTAATTCAAGTCTTCTGAATCTAAAAGGAAGTAATAAGAATTACGTAAATGAGATGTTGTTATAAAACAGGATTGGATGGGGACTTCCCTGGTTCTCCTGGGGCTCCAGGCCCCAATGCAGGGGGCCTGGTTCGATCCCTTGTCGGGGAACTAGATCCCTGTTGCATGCCACAGCTAAGAGTCCGCATGCTGCAACTAAGGATCCCTCATGCCACAGCTAAGACCCGGCGCAGCCAAAATATGGGCAGCCCAAAAAAAAAAAAAAAAAAAAAAAAAAAAAAAAAAAAAAAAAAAAGCAAGGATAAAAAAAAAACACAACTGTTTGGATGAAAAGACTTCCTAGGAGCAAACATTAGGAAGAGGGAGGAAAGAAATGAAACTAAATAGATCTATTTTTTCATTACTGAAGATTCAGTGCAAAAGCAAAGGGTAAAGAATAGCTAGGGCACTGCTGAAGAAGAAGATGGGAGAACTTTCTCCATCGTATATCAAGACTAACTGCGGTGCTCTAGACAGACATCCAGGTATGGGTGCAAGGATGAGCAAGTAGAGAGTGGCACAAAATAAAACACCCAGACAAATGTAAATTGGTGCAGCCATTATGGAAAACACTATGGAGGTTCCTCAAAAAACTAAAAGTGGAGTTGCTATATGATCCAGCAATCCCACTCCTAGGCATATACCCAGAGAAGACTATAATTTGAAAAGATACATGCACCCTTATGTTCGTAGCAGCACTATTTGCAATAGCCCAAACATGAAAGCAACCTAAATGTCCACTGACGGATGCATAAAGAAGATGTGGTGCATATATACAAAGGAATATTATGCAGCCGTCAAAAAGAATGAAATAATGCCATTTGCAGCAACACGGATGGACCTAGAGATTATCATACTAAGCAAAGTAAGTCAGAAAGAGAAAGACAAATACCATATAATGTCACTTATATGTGGAATCTAAAATACGACACAAATGAACATATCTACGAAACAGAAACAGACTCACAGATATTGAGAACATACTTGTGCTTGCCAGTGTGGAGGGAAGGATTGGGAGTTTGGGATTAGCAGATGCAAACTAGTATATATAGGATGGATAAACAACAAGGTCCTACTGTATAGCCCAGGGAACTATATTCAATCTCCTATGATAAACCATAATGAAAAAATATGAAAAAGAATATATATATCTATAACTGAGTCACTTTGCTGTACAGCAGAAATTAACACAACATTGTAAATCAACTATACTTCAGTAAAATTTTTTTAAAAACCCAGACACAGATTCATACATAGACAATCACTTTATAACTAAAGAACCACTGCAAAGTCACAGGGAAGGATGTCCTTTTAAATAAATGGTGCTGTAACAATTGAATATCCTTAAGAAAAAAAAGAAAGAGGGAAGGAAAGAGAGAAGGAAGAAAGAGTGAGAAGGGTTTTGATTGCTACTTCCCTTTGGATGAGGGAATCCAAATAAAAATGTGCTCACCTTCATTAATTCAGAGTGGAATAAAAATCAAAGCTGCAGTGAGCTGTCACTGCACATTCTCTAGATTGGCTAAATTTTAGAAGTCGAACAATGTCAAATGTTGATAAGAACGTGGAACAGTGAGCTCTAATATGCAGTGTTGGTGGACGTATACATTTGGATATCCACATTGGGAAATAGTTTGGCACCATCTAGTAATACTTTAGATGTTCATCTTCTTGATGTAGCAGTCTTACCCCTAGAAAAGGTCTGCATGAGCACATCATGAGACATACAGAAGAATCTCCAGAGCAACACTATTCATAATAACAAAAGACCAGAAAAAATGACCACCAAAGTAAAACGGATAGAGAATTTTTTTATGCAATTGCATTCCATACAGCAGGAAAAATCAATGAACAGCTACAATAAGAGTAGAGTAAGTCCCCTACATATGAACGAGTTCCATTCCGATAGCACGTTCATAAGTCCAACTTGTAAGCCTAACAAAGTTAGCCTAGGTACCTGACTAACACAATCGGCTGTATAGTACTGTACTGCAATAGGTTTACAATACTTTTCACAGAAATAATACATAAAAAACAAACAAAATGTAAAGAAAACATTTTTAATCTTACAGTACAGTACCTTGAAAAGTACAGTAGTGCAGTACAATAGCTGGCATACAGGGGCTGGCATCAAGTGAACAGGCAAACAGAGTTACTGACTGGAGGAGGGAGAGGAGGTGGGAGACGGTAGAGCTGAAGGATCGTCAGCAACAGAAGACGGAGGGCAAGCTGCGATTTCACTCACACATGACGTTGATGGCACAGGTTCTGGTTCCTTGTTGCATTCAATTCTGTCTACCCTCTTGAAAAAGCGATGCAGTGACACGTGTTCGAATCTTTGAAAGTTTGCAACTTGAAGGTTCATATGTAGGGGACTTACTCTAAATCTTTTTTTTTTTAATGTTGAGCAAACGAAGGTAGACACAGAATGAGTCCTGTCTTAGTCCCTTCAGGCTGCTGTACAAAGTACCACAGGCAAGGTGACTTAGAAACAATGGACATTTATTTCTCACAGTTCTGGAGGCTGAAGTCCAAGATTAGGGTGCCAGCACAGTTGGGTTCTGGTACGAGCCTTCTTAGGAGTTACTTTTCATTGTCTTCCTCACAGGGCAGAGAGCAGAGCACAGAGGAAACAGGCTCTCCCATGAGCCTCGCAAGGGCACGAATGTCACTCATGAGGGCTCCACCCTTATGACCTTATCTAAGTTACCTCCCAAAGGCCCTACCTTCTAATACCATAATGCTGTGGGGCAGGGTTTCAACCTAGGAACTTTAGAAGGACACAAGCATTCAGGCCATAACAATTCCCCATGATTTCATTTTTATAAAGGTCAGAAATGGCAAAAACTAAGACACAGTGTTGAGAGATGCACGCTCATGTGGTAAAAGGGAAGAAAAACAAGGAAGTGAAGAGCATAAAAGTGGGAATGGGATCAGGAGGGACTTGGGGGACTTTTAGGGTGCTGGAAATGTATTTCTTGACACAAACGGTTGTTCCTCAGACAATCACTTTACACTGATTCATTGAGCTGCATATTTATGTTTCATGTGTTTTTGTACATGTGTAATTTTCTTTTTCCAAATGAAGTTAAAAAAAAAAAACAACTGAAGAGGCTCAATTCATGTGGATATATGAATCGGGGGAAATTGGTAGATTTGATAAATGACCTCTTCATACTTCAAGTAACGTCCATCAGACTTTGAGATGTTTGTTTTCTGGTTTTGTTAAGACATTGTAAGTATTTTCATCATGTGTCTCTCCTGGGCAATAATGACTGAGTCAGTGATCACGTACAGCAAGAATATTTGATTTTCACAAAAGTTGTATTTCATATAAAATATTTAACTTACATCAGTTTTTCTTTACTCTGCATGAGGGGACACAGATAAGAATGTTCAGAGAAGCATTATTCAAAATAGCAAAAAAAACGGGAAAAGGTGTCCATCAAACTGAAATTGATAAGTCGTGCTATATTTTGGCTATATTCAGCTACAAAATAAAAGCTACATACAGCAATCTGGATCAATCTTTTTTTTTTTCTTTTTTTTTAATATTGAGCAAAAGAGGACCAATACAAAGGACAGGTTTTCTATGACTCCATTTTCATCAAATCCAAAAACATGCAAAATCTAAACTGTGGTGTTGAGGGGTGCACGCTTATATGGTAAAAGTGTGAAGAAAACCCAGGAAGGGATGAGCATAAAAAGGTTGGGCGGGCTTCCCTGGTGGCGCAGTGGTTGGGAGTCCGCCTGCCGATGCAGGGGACACGGGTTTGTGCCCCCGTCCGGGAAGATCCCACGTGCCGCGGAGCGGCTGGGCCCGTGAGCCATGGCCGCTGAGCCTGCGCGTTCGGAGCCTGTGCTCCGCAACGGGAGAGGCCACAACAGTGAGAGGCCCGCGTACCGCAAAAAAAAAAAAAAAAGGGATGGGCAAGGCAGAGGAGCAGGGCTGACATGCACTAATGCCATTCTAGGCTCACTGGGGAGAGAAACCAAGTCTGAGAAACTCTCATTCCCTAAGGATGCTGAATAGTTTCTAGAATCATATATAGCATCTCAGGATTGGAAGGAATCCTAAAGATAACTAAGATAAGTAGCCCTTTGATTTTTTTTCATTTCAATTTTCTTTATTATGTTTCAAGACAACTTAGAGATTTCAATAGAGGGTTTCCAAACTTTTAATTCTGCCAAGTAAGGTATATTTTAAAACATACTACTATCATTACCGTTATTTCATACAGGGTATAATATAGCATTTCACCCTTATAAAGAGGCAAAAAATAGAATAAATGGTAGTCCTTTAAATTGAATAAATGAAGGTTTAGAAACTTTCACTTATAAGATATGTTGCCTATATCTTTCCAGGGACTTTGTAAAGGTTTTATAGTGGACCATCAGCAGTCCCTAGACTAGCGTACGGTGAACCTTGAGCTCACCGACCACTGCTCTAGTACTTGAGCCTTCTTCCCAAATCCCTGGCAAGTGTCATTTGCTCGAATACTTGTGGTGAATGAGAACTCACTCCCCCCTAGTGACATCTCTTCATCTTTGAACATCTGCAACTATTTGAACATTCTTCTGTTTGTTGC
>NW_006791108.1:351103-359069 GCF_000442215.2 Lipotes vexillifer | reverse complement strand
TCTTTCCCTTTTGATTAATTGGTCCTAGATCAGCGACTGCACATCCTGTCCAGACTGTACAGTCTTTTATTTGTCAGCCTCAAGATCTGAGCAACGTGCTTTTTCACCTGCCCGTGACCCATGATCCTCCTCATAGTTAAACAGCCTCACATCTTTTGTACAGATTTCATATACATATCCCAAGTCATCAGCATCCTTGTCCCTCTGCTATTAGTGTTCCTATTTGTCTATATCCACTTTAAAAATGTGATATTCCAAACTGAGTACAAACAACTTTCTAGGTGTACTAGCCCAGAGGAGAGTAAGCCCTTCATCTCTCTTATTCTAGACTTAATATTTCTTCTTTTAGTGTAGTCTAATTACAGTTTTCTCCGGATATGTGCCCAGGAGTGGTATTGCAGCATCATATGGTAGCTCTATTTTTAGTTTTTTAAGGACTTTCCATACTGTTCTCCATAGTGGCTGTACCAATTTACATTCCCACCAATAGTGCAGGAGAGTTCCCTTTTCTCTGCACGCGCTCCAGCATTTATTATTTGTAGACTTTATGGTGATGGCCATTCTGACCAGAGTGAGGTGATACCTCATTGTAGTTTTGATTTGCATTTCTCTAATGATTAGCCATGTTGAACATTTTTTCATGTGCCTGTTGGACATCTTTATGTCTTCTTTGAAGAAATGTCTGTTTAGATATTCTGCCCTTTTTTTTTTTTTTCGGTACGCGGGCCTCTCACTGTTGTGGCCTCTCCCCTTGCGGGGCACGGGCTCCGGGCGCGAAGGCTCAGCGGCCATGGCTCACGGGCCCAGCCGCTCCGCGGCATGTGGGATCTTCCCGGACCGGGGCACGAACCCATGTCCCCTGCATCGGCAGGTGGACACTCAACCACTGCGCCACCAGGGAAGCCCGGGTTTTTTGTGGTTTTTTTGATATTGAGTTGTATGAGTTGTTTGTATATTTTGGAAATTAATCCCTTGTCGGTTGCATTGTGTGCAAATGTTTTCTCCCATTCAGTAGGCTGACTTTTTGTTTTGTTTATGGTTTCCTTTGCTGTGCAAACTTTTAAGTTTAATTAGGTCCCATTTGTTTATTTTTGTTTTTATTTCCTAGTGTATTGTAAAATTGCCCAGATCGACTCTCTGATTGTTATTAACTCATTTGATGAAAACAATCTCGTATGTGATTCAGTGTGAATCTAGAAATTGGTTGGTCATAGGAAGGATAGAATAGTGAATCTTACAATTTGATAAGATATGAGAATGGCCAATTATTTTTTAAGTGCTCCAAATTCACCTAATTTGTGCTTAGCCCACATCTCTCCACTTGTCAGAAAGTGTACAGTGAGGTCCTCAGATGTCTTTCAGGGAACTCATGCATGACGGTAGTGTGCTGGCCAGTGTAGTGTGCTCCAGGAAAAAGGAATTGAAGTTACTGAGCTGCCACTTGTCCTTGGGCCCGGCTCGCTGGCTCCACCCACTGGCACCAGGGTGTCTTACAGCTTCTCCAGGCTGGCTGACTCTCTGGAACTGAGACTCAGCTCCCCACTCTGCAGCTTGCAGAATTTTTTCTCCCTTCTTGGAAAATGAGAATAACGTGGATTTCCCACTTACAGTCTTCTGTTACCCATGTTACCCTTGAGGTTACAGAAGTCCCACCAGTAGGAATTCAGTATCTCATTACCTGCCCCTTGATTTGCCTGGGCCAAAAGGCACAAAAGTAAAATGACAACATGTCCTTATCTATCTTGTGCATAATGATGAAGTAAAACAATTTACAGAGAAATTAAATTATAATAAAAGTACCAATTTTCATTTGTACTGTTAAGAGATTGTGTGTTTGTATAAAATTTATCCCAGCCTCTCTTATTTAGCAATATGTATATAGCTAAGTAGAACCTTATTATATATATTTGATATCATATTTAATAGAAATTCACTCAAGACCCACAAGCCGTTTGCAGAGAGGTAGTATGAAACAGGGTTTCTTTTTTCAAATTCAAAAGAGGAGAAAATATTTATTTTCGTAAAATATTCTCTCACCTAAATAAAAAGGCTTAAATGCATTTGCATTACATAAAATTAAGATATTTATGCAGAGTGTATTACTTATAATTACCAAACCAAAGCTTGTTCCCTGTTTTAGTTGTCTAATCCTTAAGACGTCACCCTCTGGGGAACTCACCCATGGTATTTTTGTTCTTCTAGCATCAATAAAATACAGTGGTAGGAAAAAGACTGAAAAATTGAAATTCATGAATTATTTGCACTCCCATCCCATTCCAGTCTGGCTCGTTCCTTTAACAAGTATTACTTGAGCATCTACTACACACCCAGTCCTGTTGTTCTAGGCACTAGGGAGACTGACGTGAAACAGACAAATCCCTGCCCTTTTGTAGCTCAGTTTTAGTGTGGGAAACAGACAGCAATAAAGTAAATATATAGATAATTTAGATAAGGTTAAGAGTGGTGAAGAAAGTAAAGCAGGATGGGGGCTAGAGATTAATGGAGTGAGGGAAGGAGGTTTTTAGGTAGTACGACTTAGAGACTCAAAAGTTGCCATATTTTTGTTACTCTAACAGTTGGACTTTGCTGGCTTTCATCAATTACTACACCCTCCCTCTTCCTTCTCACCTCTGGAGGGAGAAGAAAGGCAAGGAAAACCAAAGGACAAACGACTGAGCGTTATTTCTGGGACTGAGTGAGACTCATCTTGATTTTGGGTTTTGGGTTTTTTAAAAATAAATTTATTTATTTATTTAATAAATAAATTTATTTATTTATTTTTGGCTGAGTTGGGTCTTCGTTGCTGTGCACAGGCTTTTCTCTAGTTGCGGCAAGCAGGGGCTACTCTTCGTTGTGGTGCGCAGGCTTCTCATTGCAGTGGTTTCTCTTGTTGCGGAGCACGGGCTCTAGGTGCGCGGGCTTCAGTAGTTGTGGCTTGCAGGCTCTAGAGCACAGGCTCAGTAGCTGTGGCGCACAGGCTTAGTTGCTCCACGGCATGTGGGATCTTCCCGGACGAGGGCTCGAACCCGTGTTCCCTGCATTGGCAGGCGGACTCTTAAACCACTGCGCCACCAGGGAAGTACACCCTCATCCTGATTTTGGATAAAGAAAGAAAGTGAGGAGCAAAGAGGGGCCAGGAAGCAGTTTTGGCTTTAGCTGCCAAAGAGGAGAGGAGAGACTCCAGGAAGAGAAGGTGTTAAAGAAATCGCAGTGCTTCAGAGGCATGATCAGAAAGGGGGACTAGACGGGGGAAGGATTGTAATGAGCTCATTCCTTCTTCGACTAGAGCCTGGCTAGCTTGAGGGAGGTTTTGCTTTCTTCAACTGGCAATATGCATGATTGGCTCATTAAAGAGGCACTGAACAAGGATTATCAACCGGGGTCTTCCAGTCTTCAAGAGGTCTTTGGACGGAATTCCAGCGGTCCATGAACTGAAATGGTGCGACAGAGAGAAAAATCAAATACATCTTTATTTTCATCAACCTCTCACTAAAATTAATCTATTCCATCAAACATAACCACCACAAACATCACATTACAGTTGTTGCAGATACCTTGAAATATCATTTTTGCTCATTAGTATTTCAAAACCACAATGGGCAGGAGGCCCGCCCCTGGATCTCATTTACTGCATTAATAAAGAAGCACATATATTACTGTATCTCACATTTTCTTCAGTATTCTGATAATTGCATTTCAATGTAATTGGCTTACTTTGTAATCCTTTGCATTCTAACTATTATGCATTTAAAAACATAATGCTGAGAAGGAGTTCAGAAGCCTCAGCCGAATGCCAGAGGGCTAAGAACTCTTGTATTACACTTTGTCAAGAGCTTGATTGGGAAGAACAGAATCCTTCAAGTCATTCTGTGCCAAGGGAGCCTGCAGAATTGCCAAAGAACAGATAGGACCGCATTCACCCCTTGCCTCTGGGGCTCCAGGCGCTCGACTTTAGGAGAGACTAATAATAATCAGGACTCTCCTTTCTAGCTTGCTAAGGACTCACCCATCCATCCTGTGGGTTTGGATACTGTCAGACATTTCAGGGGAAATAGTGCCGCCTGGTGGCAAATGTTCTTCCTCAGCCACACACTTCTGTCTGTCTTGCAGGTAGGAACATTCAGGGCAGAACACATTGGCATTTAGAATGGTCTGTGCATAGCTCTACCCCTACCCCATGTACTTTCTTTCCACTACATGTGTCCAGGCTTGCCAATTCCCAATATCACAGATTTGATCCATGACAATATTTAAGCCAGGTTTTGCAGAATCATACTTCATGTCTCCTTTTAGAAATGTTCATCAGTGGGCAGTGATTGGCAGTGTTTAAACTCCCATGCTCACAGGGCTTCTATAATGGTGACAGTCTCTTTCCCCTCAAAAAAGCATTTTTAGGGCTTCCCTGGTGGCGCAGTGCTTGAGAGTCCGCCTGCCGATGCAGGAGACGCGGGTTCGTGCCCCGTTTCGGGAGGATCCCACATGCCGCGGAGCGGCTGGGCCCGTGAGCCATGGCCGCTGGGCCTGCGCGTCCGGAGCCTGAGCTCCGCAAATGGGAGAGGCCACGACAGTGAGAGGCCCGCATAACGCAAGAAAAAAAAAATAAAATTAAATTAAAAAAAAAAAGCATTTTTATTTGTCTTAGTGCTTGGAGCGTTTCAAATGCAAGGTGCACAGAGAGAGAGGAAGGCTGCGGGGGACTCCTTTTCTGTCTGTCTTGAGGCTTCAGGTGGCATTGATCTTAGTGGATTCTGGGTTTCTGACACGTTGACCCTGGGTTTGCTTCCTCGCTTTGGTCAATTTGTCCTTGAGTCATCAGTTGCGGCGCCAGCTCCTGACGTGGGCTCTGTACTTCTCCTTCCCCAGCCACTTCCCACGACCTCCACTGCCCCCTCACTGGTCTAAGCCACCAGCCTTTCCTCTCAGGTTGTCATAACAGCCTCCTAACTGGGCTGCCTTCTTCCTTTGTCCCCTTGAGTTCATTCTCCATGTGGCAGACAGTGAGCCTATAGAGACGCAAGTCAAGTCACACCACTCCTCTGCTCAAAATCCATCTCACTCAGAGTCAAAATAAGTCT
This sequence comes from Lipotes vexillifer, assembly GCF_000442215.2. Classification (NCBI taxonomy): domain Eukaryota; kingdom Metazoa; phylum Chordata; class Mammalia; order Artiodactyla; family Lipotidae; genus Lipotes; species Lipotes vexillifer. The sequence continues at coordinate 353,994 of NW_006791108.1, read as the reverse complement.
TCACAATATCCTACAAGGCTCTGTAATCAGGCCTGCGGATAACTCTCTGATCTCACCTCCTACTACCCTCACCCTCAGCAACAATACTGGCCTCCTTGCTGTTCCTCAACCAAACCAGGCATGTTTCTGCCTCAGGACATTTTTACTTGCTGTTCCCTCTGCCTAAAACGCTGTTCCTCCAGGGACCAACAAGGCTCACTCTCTCACTTCTTTCACGGGACCAGAGACCCATACCCCTTATTTTACTTTTCTCTGTAGTACTTAACACCATCTCACATTTTATGTATTTTACTTACTAATTTTTATTGTCTTTCTCCACCTGCTAAAACATGATCTCTATGAGAGTAGCGATTGTTGTCTCTTGAGATTATGATAATATCCCTAACACCTAAAAAAGTACCAGTCACAGAGCAGAAAATCCAGTGTCTGTTGTATGAGTCCTATTTCCTGCCATTAGGAGATCACACTCTACCTGATGGATGGACCGTCTTTCACGCCTGCAGTGAGATCTGTCCCCCAGCCGCCACTCAAGACTCTCCTGGCCTGTGAGGTCACTGGATGACTTTCCTGTTCTGAGCTATATAGCAGGCTTCTCTGTTGCTTGTAGCATTAAAGCAAGACCCCCCAAAGCAGAGTGGCCCAAATCTACTTTTTCTGTCAAATTTGAACCAACCTTGGGATGCAAGGATCACTAAGTGGCAGGTTTTCAATATGATTACTTTGGGGAAGTAACAGTATGCAAATTGGCAATGCTTGTATAGGCTGGCTTTGCTTTAGTTTCTCCTGAGAGCTTTTAAAAAATACCATTGCTTAGATCCTTCCGCTAAGGGAGCCTGACCCCATTAGTCTGAGCTAGTGGTGAGGGGCGGGGCATTGTGGGGTGTCAGGCATTGGTAGTTTAAAAAAGCTACCAGGTGTGCAGCCAGGGAGGAGAAACCCTGATTCAGGACTTTAGAACTGGCAAAGCATTTTCATGCGTTATTGTCTTTGCTTCTCACATTACGTCCACGTGACAGGTGGGGTGGCAGATGTTTTTTGCCCCATTTTACAGGAGATCCAAGAAGATCGCCGACTTGGCAGCCAGGAAGTCTAAGAGTTAGGATTTGAATCCAGCTTTGGCCCCAAATCTGGGGCTCTTTCCCACCAGTGTAGAGCAAAAGTCACCTCTAAATGAGGTTGTAAATCCATCCAGAGCAACGTTCTCCTCGATGGCGTATTTCTAACTGCACTTCTTTCTCCGTGAGGCTGCGGGAGAACAGAGACCAGGCAGGCTGCCTTATTCGCTCAGAGCCTAGCGCAAGTTATTTGTTGAGTGAATGAATGAGGAATGAGTGAATGCAGCCTTTGCACCATTGGCCCATTTGCTCTGCTGTTCTCCGCAAGTTCATTGTCAGTTTGGGTGCATTTGTGCTGCTTCGGTTGGCTACACTGTCCAATGACAGTTCCGCTCAGATGTTGGTTTTACTCCAGGGACACCTGAGCTCACATTTTACCCAGGTCAGGGGAGCTGCCATGAACCCTCTTTTCTTCCCTTTTCCTCAGCACATTTCTGCAGCTGAAAGATTGACTGAGGCATCGGCATGAAGAAATTACATTCTGTCTGCTCAGAAGTCCCACACCAGTGGGCTCGTTATAGGTAGGCCTCAGTGGAATAGTTCTCTTTCCCAGCAAGTCAGAGTGGAAAGAGAAGGGAAGAGTGATCTCCATTAAGATGTGTTCACCCATCAATTTCTTTCCAGATGAATCTAATGGCTCCCTACAAACTGGAAAAGTCCCATCACCTCCTGTTTCCGTGAGGGTGCTTTTGGATGAGATAGCGTTAAATTGGTTGACTTTGAGGAGAGCAGATTGCCTCTATCAGGTGGGTGGGCCTTATCCAATCAGTTGAAAATCTGAATAGAACAAAAGACTGACCTCCTGGAAGCAAGAGGGAGTTCTGCCACCAGACGGTCTTTGGACTTGAACTGCAATGTCAGCTCTTCCCTGGGTCTTCATCTTGTTTGCCTTTCGACTTGAACTAGAGATTTCGGACTTGCCATCCTCCATAATCGCTTGAGTCAGTTGTTTAAAATCAGTAGCTCTCTCTCTCTCTATGTATGTATACAGAGATCCTATGGATTCTTTTCTCTGGAGAACTCTGACGAATACATCCCAGTAGTAACAACCCAAAATATCTCGAGGCATTGCCAGGTGACCACTGGGGGGCAGAATAGTCTCAGTTGAGAACCACCGCTGGGGACAGGTGAGGCTCCCTCACGGCATAGTTTCTGGAGAGGCTGACCTGGCTAGAATAGTCCAGAACCTAATGGAAGCTAAAATACCTCCTAGAAGGTGTTCTCTATATGTAATTCAGTTGGAGTTTATTCCAGGTCTGGTCTGACAGCAGAGGTCTCAAGGAGTCTCTGGAGTATTTTAAGCTAAAACTAAGCAGCTTTGCCTTGAGCATCAAATTCTCTCTTCTAGAAAAACTGTGTCATACTTGCCTGAATTTTACTTCAAAGAAAAATGAAAGCAAATCACCCTTGAATCCAGTCCTTACAGACTGTCTCATTTATAAGATTTTCTCTCAATTACCTTATGTTGAAAAATAGAATATTGTTTAGAGAAGATGAGCCATAAACTAGTTCAGATCAATGCAGATTTTGGATGTGAGTAGAAGGCTCCTGAGAGAATCAGGGTTTTTTTTGTTTTTTGGGTTTTTTTAAGGGGCAAAGAAATATTATACAGTCATTATTCCTGGGTGGTAAACTTGAATGTTGAAAGTCCTTTCTGAAAACAGTATTGGGTGACTCCAAAAGTGCCTCTAGTGATGACAAGGATACTTCCATCAAAAATGAATATGAATAGGGCTTCCCTGGTGGCGCAGTGGTTGAGAGTCCGCCTGCCGATGC